>NC_047110.1:102183690-102357470 GCF_902500255.1 Thalassophryne amazonica
GCATGCTCTCTGGAAGGTGTTTAGTCTGAGATAACCATTCAGAACAAAGTGGAGCTACAATCTGAACAGCAGCAGGCCGGCGCTTGTTAGCGCGTTCACACAGAAAGACGTCCCATCTTTAGCTAACAATTAGCTGAAATATATCTAGACAAGAGGTCACTGATGTGTTCGGCTTCAGTTAAAAAAAAAACAAAAACAAAAATAAATAAACAAAGAAGCTTTCCGAGTCATTACTTGGAATGTACAGGAGAAGTCATGGAACAGTTGAGGCCAAAGTTGTTGCTGATCCAGCGGACACGTGGACCTCCCCTTGGACTTCTCCAGCTGCTGGTGTCCTCAACACTGAGGCACCTGCATGTTGGATCAAGGGAAATGTGCCAAATGGCCAAAATATTAAAGCTGATGCTGCCTCACAATGCAAGTGATACGCCTCTTGTTAGTCTCCCTCAGGAATCACTCATTCCGCACAAAGTCACTCCAGCGGTACCCAAGGATCCTCCAAAGAGACAGAAACTTCCAGTCGTTGCATTTGGTCACTAGTTACTGTTTAAGTCTTACAACGATACAATAAGACAGGAAGCACCAGCTCCTAACTTAGCCTAATATTTCCTGGCAACGAATCTTAGCCTAAGAGTGAGCCAGCAGGTGTCTGAGAGCGAGTCTGAAACTCCTATCTTGACCCTGTTGCTAGGTATGACGTGGTTCTGTAAGAGCTGTGACTGGTTGTCAAGGAAAGGGGAAATAAAAAAATAAATGCACTCTGTGCTCCTACATATGAATGAACAGTAAAATCAACCAACCATATACAGTTGTATACAAAAGTTTGGGCACCCCTGATCATTTTCATGATTTCCCTTTATAAATCATTGGCTGTCTGGATCAAAAATTTCAGTAAAATATATCACATAGCAGACGAACACACTGATATTTGACAAATGAAGGTTCTAGTATTTACAGAAAGTGTGCAGTAATTATTTAAACAAAATTAGGCAGGTGCATAAATTTGGGCACCCTTGTCATTTTATTGATTTAAATACATTTAGGACTAATTAGTGGAACACAAATTTGGTTTGGTAAGCTCATTGACCCTTTGACCTCCTTACACAGGTGAATCCAATAATGAGAAAGGTTATTTAAGGTGGCCATTTGCAAATGTTTCTCCTCTTTGCATCTCTTCCAGTGAGTGGCAACATGGGAGCCTCTAAACAACTCTTAAATGACCTGAACACAAAGACTGTTCAACATCATGGTTTAGGGGGAATGATGCAAAAAGCTATCCTAGAGATTTCAGCTGTCAGTTTCCACTGTGAGCAACATAGTGAGGAAATGGAAGAATGCAGGCACAGTACTAGTTCAATTTCAATTTTCAATTTCAATTTGTTTTCATTTATATAGTGCCAAATCACAACAGAGTTGCTTCAAGGCGCTTCACACAAGTAAGGTCTAACCTTACTAACCCCCAGAGGAAGAAACCTCAAGCAGACTAGACTCAAAGGGGCAACCCTCTGCTTGGGCCATGCTACAAACATAAATTACAGAACAATTCACAAAACAAATATACAGGACACTAGTTAAGGCCTGAAGTGGCAGGCCAAGAAAAATCTCCGATAAGCTGAAGCGAAGGATGGTAAGAACAGTCATAGTCAACCAACAGACCTGCTCCAAAGACCTACAACATGATCTTGCTGCAGATAGTGTCTCTGTGCATCATTCAACTATACAGCGCACTTTGCACAAAGAGATGCTGTATGATGCTGTAATGCAGAGTAAGTCTTTTCTGCATACACGCCACAAACAGAGTTGCTTGAGGTATGCTAAAGCACATTTGGACAAGCCAGTTTCATTTTGGAATAAGGTGCTGTGGACTGATGAAACTAAAATTGACTTATTTGGATATAACAAGGGCGGTATGCATGGCTGAAAAAGAACACAGCATTCCAAGAAAAATGCTTGCTACCTACAGTAAAATTTGGAGGTGTTCCATCATGCTGTGGGGCTGTGTGGCCAGTGCAGGTACTGGAATCTTGTTAAAGTTGAGGGTCACATGGATTCCAGTCAATATCAGCAGATTCTTGACAACAATGTTCATAAATCAGTGACAAAGCTGAAGTTGCGTCAGAGCTGAGTCTTTCAACATGATGCGAAGGCTTTGCATCTGTCTGTCCGTCCGTGCTTAGCATATTTCCAGTCCTATTACTGCCACAGTGTTCATATTAACATGGAAAATAGACCATGGACAAGTTCAAAGATGGCTAACCTTGACCAATTTTAAGAGATATTTTAAGAGGTTAAAAACTTAACATTCTATTTCAATCTGTTCAGTTTAGTTTTTGAGTGGCAGGGGTGACAGCCAATCAGGGTAGAGTGGCACTGTGACATCACAGTCTGATTGCTAGCTTCAAACTGTAAATTTAACCTCTTTGTCATATATTATGTAAAAGCTAGTGAGAAATAAACACTGCTAAAACTAAAAACACTGTTTTTGGAACCTAATAATGCCTCTGAAATGATGTACATGACATATAGTGGATGTTAGTGTGCTCAAAGCTAACTTCCGCTCTTTTCAAAAGCTCATGTTCATATATTATGCAAAAGCCAAGCTACAAATAAACACTTCTAAAACTGAAAATGACGTTTTTGTAACCTGATAACACACCTATTTTAACATATTGTAATATATATATATATATATATGTATACACGAGGTCTGTTAGAAAAGTATCCGACCTTATTATTTTTTTAAAAAACCATATTGATTTGAATCACGTGTGATTGCATCAGACAAGCTTAAACCTTCGTGTGCATGCGTGAGTTTTTTCATGCCTGTCGTTGCGTCATTCGCCTGTGAGCAGCCTTTGAGTGAGGTGTGGTCCACCCCTCTCGTCTATTTTTTATTGCGAATAAATGTCTGAACGATTTGGAGCTATGCTGCATCAATTTTTTTCCAGAAACTGTGAGAGACCTCCAGGTGGACACCGTTCGAAAAATTAATATGGCTTTCAGGGACGATTTTATGGGGATTAAACAGATTACGGAGTGTTACTGCCGCTTTAAGGACGGCCCACAACTGCTGAGAGTTGCTTTGCGGCTGCACCACGATGTGCGGAACTCCTCCGCACGTCTGTCTTAATGTGCCGGAAAAGTGATGATGTCCACGTCTTTTCACAATTCCTGTGCTAGTCAGATGACATACCGGATCAAGACAGCGTCCAGTTTAAAAATGAATGGCACATTCCACTGTTACAGGAGTTTTTGTCATGGAAAGAGAAGCTGCTCCACCGCGCGTCGCGGTGCAGCCGCTCGGCGCAAAGCAACGCTGTGATGAAGCCTCACGGGACATGTTCTGGCATGTCCAGCTCATGCACAATCACAATCGGATATTAACACGACTGGAAAACAACCGGAATCCGTCTGAAATCCACCTTTAAGCCGCCCTGAGAGACCAACACTGAGGTGGTTTTGTCCCGTGTAATGAACGGAGCCGTGGCACGTCCCTCCGCTTTTCTTTCCATGAAAAAAACTCCTGTAACGGTGGAATGTGCCGGAAAAAGTGCTGATGTCCACATCTTCTGCCTTTTTGTGTAAGTCAGACGAGATCCCGGATCAACAAAGCTTTCACGTTGGAAATGATCTGGTTGTTCCAGCGGGGTGTCAGCCTGGAGCGTTGCGCTCTCAGCAGTTGTGGGCCGTCCTTAAAGCGGCAGTAACACTCCGTAATCTGTTTAATCCCCATAAAATCGTCCCTGAAAGCCATGTTAATTTTTCGAACGGTGTCCACCTGGAGGTCTCTCACAGTTTCTGGAAAAAAATTGATGCAGCAAAGCTCCACATCGTTCATTTATTTGTAATAAAAAATAGACGAGAGGGGTGGACCACACCTCACACACAGCCTGCTCACAGGCGAATGATGCAACCGACAGGCATGAAAAAAACTCATGCATGCGCACGAGGGTTCAAGCTTGTCTGACGCAATCACACGTGATTCAAATCCATATGGTTTTTAAAAAAAATAATAAGGTTGGATACTTTTCTAACAGACCTCGTATATATATATAAAAGAGTGTTTCTGCATCGTTACTGAACATGTACAAATTGTACGTAAGACAATAGGATAATAATTACTTAAACAACTGCAAATTATAACGAACATAATGCTCATGTTATATTTTTAATTTACAGATCTTAAATAAGCCTACTTTGATGTGCTGATTGTTGTCACACGAAGGACACGCAACACAAGTTAAAGCAGTAACTGTTCAAAATACTTAAATAATCAGAGGCTATTTGAAAGTAAATGATCTGAAAGCATCTCAATAATTACTCATTTTATTTCTTTTTCTCAGTACGTGTGTTTCATCTGGAGCTCAGTACTCACATTCCGAAAATCCCTGAAAGGGACAAACTGAACAATGTCTCGAACAGCCTCTTCGCCCGTGTTGGATCGTAACACACTGGCGTCTCCATCTAAGAACTCCATAGCTGCGAAGTCTGCGTTGCCCACACCAATGATAATGATGGACATGGGCAGCTTAGACGCCTGTACGATGGCGTCGCGCGTCTCGTCCATGTCACTGATGACACCGTCTGTTATGATGAGCAGAGTGAAGTACTGCTGTGGACAGGAAGAACACACAACACAAGAGTGAGACGCAACAGGACTGTTTTATTGTGGCTTTTTGGTAAATGTAACAGTCATCTGAAACAGAATCTGCAGTTGAAGGTAAAAATCATGAATCACATCGCAAAACTAAATGCAGATATTTGTCTTGTACAAAAAACACATTATCTAAAGCAGAGGAAAATTTACTGACTGGCCAAATATTTAGTTAGTGTTTTTCAGCTTGTTATAACAGCAGACAAAGAAGATTAAGTATATTAGTTCATAGAAGAATTCCATTCATTCTTAATAACTCTGTGATGGACCCTGAAGATCGGTATACAATAACCCAGGCAACTATTTCTAGTGAAATATTTACAATTGTTAATTTATATGCTCCCAACAATGATGACCCAACCTTTTTTCATACATTGTTTTCACAGATTTCTAATTTAATGGCCAATTCGGCAGTCATCACTGGAGGGGACTTTAACGTTGCTTTAAACCCGTCTTTGGATCGTTCCAGTTCTCCAACATCTGTAAGACTTTCTCAGTCTGCTAAAACTATAAAGGAGAATAAGGATGAATTTGGTTTGGTGGATAGTTGGAGAATCAAAAATACAATGACAAAGGAATACACATTTTTCTCTCCTGTATATCAGTCTCATTCTAGAATTGACTTGTTCTTCTCTGGTAATTCTATAACTTCCAAAATTAAATCTAAAATTAATTCCATCACTATCAGCAATCATCTGTGTCACTTTCCGTACAAATAAAATCCACTATTAATCCGTCTCACTCATGGTGCTTTAACACATCACTCTTAAAGGACTGTGAATTTGATAAAATCATAACGAAAGAGTGGGCAGACTTTACAGAAAGAAATGACTCTTCGAGTGTTTCTCCTTCTTTGCTTTGGGAAACAGGAAAAGCAGTAATTAGAGGGAAAATTATTTCATATTCTTATAAAAATAAAATGGAACATGAATTAGAAAATGGCCTTGAAGAAAAAAATTAAACATTTAACAAATAAATATGCTGCGGACGCAAGTGATCAAACTTTGAATTAAATAATGCAAAATTCCAACTTGACAATATTATATATAAAAAAAACAGAGATCCTCATTCAGTGACTTAGATATAATAATTTCGAACATCATAATAAATCGAGTAAATTTTTGGCAAGTCAACTACAAAGCAATAAGCTAAAAACAACAGGGATCAAGCTGGAAACTATATGAAGTCACCACAGGAAATTAATCAGATATTTAAGAACTACTACAGTAATCTACATTCATCGGCGAATACACCTAATCCAGTAGATATCCAGTCATTCCTCAACAATCTAAACCTACCCTAGCTATCTAAAGAGCACACAGAAACATTAGACACACCTATAACTATCATAGAACTACATGCAGCTTTGAACAAAATGCCTAATGGCAGGGCTCCGGGCCCAGTTGGTTTTCCTCCTGAATTCCTGAAATATTTTGGCAGATACTGGCACCACTATTCTTTAGGACTGTTTCAGAAATTTGGACTAAAGGTCACGTTCCCACTTATATGAATACTGCAGCAATAAAACTTATATTGAAACCAGAAAAAGACCCTACTCTGACCTCTAATTACCACCCGCTATCATTAATAAATACTGATGTAAAAATCATTGCCAAGGCATTGGCATCCTGCTTAGAAAAAGTATTGCCATCAATAATACATAAGGACCAAACTGGGTTTATTACATTCTACCAATAACATCAGAAGACTTCTCAGTCTCATTGACAAATCACAGCGTAGCAATACAAAGGCAATAGTGGTGTCATTGGATGCAGAAAAAGCCTTTGACAGAGTCAACTGGAGTTTTCTTATTAGAGTCCTTCAAAAATTTGGTTTTAGAGAATCATTCATTCATTGGATCACAACTCTATATAACTCACCAAAGGCCACAGTCACAACTAACGAGATTACCTCTCAAAGTTTCACACTGCAAAGAGGGACTAGACAAGGCTGCCCACTCTCACCACTATTATTCGCAATATTTATCGAACCACTACTGCAATACTTCAGAACGCTAACATCAAGGGTATCAACTCTTCAATACGACAAAATCAAATTATATGCTGATGATATCATACTATATCTCCAAGAACCCTCAAAATCACTACAAGAAGTATTTAAACTGATCACTACTTTCCCACAAGTATCAGATTATTCTATTAATTGGTCAAAATCAATGATACTTCCTTTAATCGAGGATTCATGGAATCCTTCACCCCAAGATCCACATTATACCTTTCCCACTGGCAATATTAAGTACTTATATAAACATCTCTTCTAAATTTGGAGAGCTGGCCCACTTGAACTCCGCCCCACTCACCAACAAAATCTGTAACAATTTGAAATGATGGCACAACCTCCCCATGTCCTTATTAGGCCGAATAGCAACTATCAAAATGAAAATATTACCACAAATTAATTACCTCTTTTCAATGATTCCCTTCAAACCCACAGTCAAATGGTTTCAATCTTTAGATTCTGCCATTTCAAAGTTTTACTGGAAAAATAAAAAGCTAAAATTAGTCTAGCTACTCTTCAGAAAAATAAATCTCAAGGGGGTCTGGAAGCACCAAATTTTCTACATTACTATCTGGCTAACCAGATACAATACTTGAGCAGATGGATTCATCCCAATCCAGTCCACAGCTCCTGGATAGAATTAGAACAGTTAGAATGTAACGACATCAAACTCTCAGATTTACCCTTTATTACTACTTCCAGTAAATGCCATGAATGTTTTAAAAATCCATTGATTCTTCCACTCTGACTGCCTGGTGGAAAACTTTAGAAATTACAAACTAACTAATGGAAATATGTATAGATGCTCCTATTTGGCACAACCCAGTCTTTAAGATCAATAAAGCAACTCTTCATGTCAGCACATGGGAACAGAAAGGAATCACACACCTTCATCACCTCTTTCAAAATAACATGTTCATGTCATTTAATAACTTGATGCAGAGGTTTGGAATTATAAAAGGAAATTTTATTCATTTCCATCAAGTAAAGCATGCTGTGATGTTAAAATTTCAGAATCAGAATCGCCTTTATTGGCAACTGATGCATCAGTGCCCACCAGAACCACCCACATTAGTAACAGACATCAAGAACCTCCTCCCAATAAAGAAAACCTTGTCTAAGGTATATAAGTTAATATCATGCGTGGACACTGTCTTACATTTACCCAGCTTAAAATGGGGGGTGGACTTCCTCCTCACTTCTGACCCTGACCACTGGACACAGATTTGTAAAAACATATTTTCAATGACAAAAAACACCAACTTACAACTCATCCAATACAAAATTCTTCATAGAATACACATTACACAATATAAGATGTATAAAATGGGCTTCTCAGACTCTGATGTTTGTTCACAGTGTGAACTAAACACCACTGACACCTATTTTCATGCCCTTTGGCTCTGCTCACCTGTCCAGTGTTTTTGGTCAAAAGTCACTGAAAAATTGTCCTCCATCTCAGGATATAGAATTCCCTTATCTCCTAATTTATGTTTACTTGGAGACACTACAGTTATTGAAATGCCAACTAAAGCTGAATTGGAAAAATGAACAATCAATTAATAATGACCATTGGTCAAACCTCCTTTTTGAATATATAGCAATGGAAAAAATATCCGCTTAGAAACCAATTACCACAATTTAATGAAACATGTTCCTTATTTATCAACTCCTTAAATATGAATTGGAATTTGCCTTTTGACCTAATTAGACAACAGACTGTTACTGTCACTACTTGTTCATGTGTGGTAGTTTGTCCTGGTAAGTTGTATTGTTGGGGCCCCGTCTGCTCGGTGTCTCACTTCTCATCACTTCACAGTTACTGTCTTCACCACTTGTCTTTCATTCTTACCTGTCTTTGTGTTGTTTTGGTGGTCGGCCCTTCCTGATAGAAGTTGTCGGTTGGCTCTGAGTAGGATGGTGTAGGCTGATTGGAAAGGGCGGATGGAGGTCACACACACACACACCATGTTCACTCACGCACTACATACCTTCTGTCTTGCAAGAATAAATTGCATATATGTGTATTAATGTTCATAAATGGTTCTGCCAGTGTGGCATTTACTATTACTATATATGCAGACAGGGTATAAAAAAAGAATCTGCAGTAAAGTCTGGGAGCATGCACTGGTGCTGCGTGTCGCCACATCCACAACACCACGGAACAACCTCGTGTCCTAGAAGGTAATCACCCAGACAGATGACCAGGCCATCCTCATCTCTAGAAAGTAACTATCTTCTGCAGCTCCTTGGTGTTGTCCAGCCAGTGGAGTCCTCAACAACAAGGTAGGTGCATGCTGGATCATGCACAGAGAAATGTGCCAAATTGTTACAATTGATTGTCCCCTCACAATGCTAGTAATACTCCTCATCTTTGCTCTCTAACTGATCATTTAACAGAAAGTGATTCCAGAGATACCAAAGGATACTCCAAAGGAACCTAGTAACAAAGACATCTAGTCATACCTGAGGTCACTGAAGTCTCACAACCGTACAGTAAGACAGGAAGCACCAGAAACCTAAAAACATGGACCTTGGTTTTCCAAGATGTCTGCAATGCCAAATGACTCCATATGCTCTTTCCAAACATCTCCTTGATCCGAAAGGTCAAGGACCCAGAGACATGAACATTACTGCAGATACAAGTTTGATGCTTTTGCCGCATACACGTACACTTCTGAATGGCCGATTCCAGGGCCAGTGTTCACAAAGAATCTTTGAGTCCTCTCAGAGAGCTCCCAACTTAGCCTAAAGATTCCTAGCTAGGAATGTTAGCCTAAGAGTGATCCAGGAAGTGTTTGAGACCAACTCTGAGCAAGGAGTGGACAGAAAAATTTATCTTTGTGAGGAGGCGGGGTTGACCCCGTTTCTAGGTATGACGCAGTGATTGGTTGTCACAAAAAACAAATGCACTCCACACTCCTAGTTATAAATGGACAGTAAAATCAACAGATCATATAACCTGAACTGTATTAAGAAATGTGTAACCGTGAAAGTAATTTAATGTCATGCTGATGAAACTCAGGCTTGTTGCATGGGAACATGTACACTCACTTATTGTTTACTGTTACAGAGTACATTTTTGTACGTCACAAAAATGCACCCCCGAGATGACATACCAATGATGCAGGGCAGCTGTTTATGGAATGTCACTAGTTAAGGTATAGTTAAGATGTAGTTACTATCATTCCATATTTTTTTAATGTATTTGATACCAGGTACATTAATAATGCACAGACATGGTACATCACAATTTGTGTATGCCATGTTCCATAGTATTCCACTTGTTACAGAACCAGCTTGTAACTCTTCCATGCGTTAGAGTGAACTGTTATTTGGTTCTCACAATACATCTTGGTTTGAGCACTTCAAGCAGTATCTAGCAGTGTCATGTTTTTGTGTACGTCACATTGTTGTGTATCTTGTATTGGACCAGGAATACAGACATGCCGTTGGAAGAGTATTAGTTTTAAGAAAATAGACTAGTCAAAGTATGGTCCAAGAATCTTCAAAAAAGCATTTTTTTTTTTGCCCATGGCGAGGTGATCTGAATGTTGATTCAGCTGTGTCTCCACACTGAGCAGGTATTAAGCCGGCAGCGTGTTACTGAATCACTGTCATTCAACATACGGAGAGTAGCTCTCCTTCCTCTCTGTCTTTCCACTGTCTTGTCTGTTTAAAACACTCTTTAGCTTCTTAAAAGTCCTCCTCTCTCCTCTGAACAGCTTTTCACCTTATGAACTTACTTAAGGCCTAAAATGCTTTGTGAATAACTTTTATCTTACCAAGGGAAAATGTCTTAGAATTTGAGGAATTATAAGATTTTCACTTTTAGCCTTAGGATTCTTTGTGAATACAGGCCCTGGAAGTCAGTGAAAGCCTCCAAGACAAACCCAATCCAGGGCAAACCCACTGAAAGAGGACAGAATTATCACAATGGTGAAGATCTCACTGTGATAGTTACAATTAAAATAATTATGTTGTTGGGGTGAAGGTTTTATAGGTAAAGTGGGACAACTGTATTGTGTAATTGCATTTTGTAACTATGTATTGCAGTTCTGTTTTTCAAATGTGTGTCTCTTGTGTTTGATGTCTACTTTGCTTTTGTGCTGCCATCTTGGCCAGGTCACTCTTGAAAAAGAGGTTTTAATCTCTGAGTTTTTTACCTGGTTAAATAAAGGTGTGTGTGTATATATATATATATATATTTGAACACCCTGCATTTTTCAAGTTCTTCCACTTAGAAATCATGGAGGGGTCTGAAATTTTCATCTTAGGTGCATGTCCACTGTGAGAGACATAATTAAAAAAAAATCCAGAAATCACAATGTATGATTTTTTAAATAATTTATTTGCATGTTATTGCTGCAAATAAGCATTTCAACACCTGCCAATCAGCAGAAATTCTGGCCCTTAAAGACCTGTTAGTCCGCCTCTAAAAAGTCCACCTCCACTCCACTTATTATTCCAAATTAGAAGCACCTATTTGAGGTCGTTAGCTGCATAAAGACACCTGTCCACCCCACACAATCAGTAAGACTCCCACTACTAACATGGCTAAGACCAAAGAGCTGTCCAAAGATACCAGAGACAAAATTTTAGACCTCCACAAGGCTGGAAAGGGCTACAGGGCAATTGCCAAGCAGCTTGGTGAAAAAAGATCAACTGTTGGAGCAATTATTAGAAAATGGAAGAAGCTAAACATGACTGTCAATCTCCCTCGGACTGGGGCTCCATGCAAGATCCCACCTCGTGGTGTATCGATGACACTAAGAAAGGTGAGTAATCAGCCCAGAACTGCACGGGAGCTGCTGGTCAATGACCTGAAGAGAGCTGGCACCACTGTTTCCAAGGTTACTGTGGGAAATACACTAAGACGTCATGGGTGAAAATCATGCATGGCACGGAAGGTTCCCCTGCTTAAATCAGCACACGTCCAGGCCCGTCTTAAGTTTGCCCATGACCATTTGGATGACCCAGAGGAGTCATAGGAGAACGTTATGTGGTCAGATGTGACCAAAATAGAACTTTTTGGTCTTAATTCCACTCGCCGTGTTTGGAGGAAGAAGAATGCTGAGTACCATCCCCAAACCACCGTCCCTACTGTGAAGCATGGGGGTGGAAGCATCATACTTTAGGGGTGTTTTTCTGCACATGGGACAGGACGACTGCACTGTATTAAGGAGAGGATGACCGGGGCCATGTATTGCGAGATTTTAGGGAACAACCTCCTTCCCTCAGTTAGAGCATTGAAGATGGGTCGTGGATGGGTCTCCCAACATGACAATGACCCCAAGCACACAGCCAGGATAACCAAGGAGTGGCTCCGTAACAAGCATATCAAGGTTCTGGAGTGGCCTAGCCAGTCTCCAGACCTGAACCCAATAGAAACTCTTTGGAGGGAGCTGAAACTCCATGTTTCTCAGCGACAGCACAGTAACCTGGCTGATCTAGAGAAGATCTGTGTGGAGGAGTGGACCAAAATCCCTGCTGCAGTGTGTGCAAACCTGGTGAAAAACTACAGGAAACAT
The DNA here is from genome assembly GCF_902500255.1 of Thalassophryne amazonica. Classification (NCBI taxonomy): domain Eukaryota; kingdom Metazoa; phylum Chordata; class Actinopteri; order Batrachoidiformes; family Batrachoididae; genus Thalassophryne; species Thalassophryne amazonica. The sequence continues at coordinate 102,195,895 of NC_047110.1, forward strand.
TTGACCTCTGTAATTGCAAACAAAGGCTACTGTACCAAATATTAACATTGATTTTCACAGGTGTTGAAATACTTATTTGCAGCAGTAGCATACAAATAAATTATATAAAAAAAAAAAAAAAATCATACATTGTGATTTCCGGATTTTTTTTTTTTTTTTTGGGGGGGGGGGGGGGGGGGGGATTATGTCTCTCACAGTGGACATGCACCTAAGATGAAAATTTCAGACCCCTCCATGATTTCTAATTGGGAGAACTTGCAAAATTGCAGGTTGTTCAAATACTTATTTTCCTCATATATATATATATATATATATATATATATATATATATATATATAAAATAATTCACTAAGAACGGCAGAGCTGCACAGGATGGAAAGGCGAGGGGGAGGGGATGATAGAGTGCCTTGATTAGAGAGAGTGGCGTCAACTCAGAACATCAATCAATCAATTTTTTTTTATATAGCGCCAAATCACAACAAACAGTTGCCCCAAGGCGCTTTATATTGTAAGGCAAGGCCGTACAATAATTATGTAAAACCCCAACGGTCAAAACGACCCCCTGTGAGCAAGCACTGGCTACAGTGGGAAGGAAAAACTCCCTTTAACAGGAAGAAACCTCCAGCAGAACCAGGCTCAGGGAGGGGTAGTCTTCTGCTGGGACTGGTTGGGGCTGAGGGAGAGAACCAGGAAAAAGACATGCTGTGGAGGGGAGCAGAGATCGATCACTAATGATTAAATGCAGAGTGGTGCATACAGAGCAAAAAGAGAAAGAAACAGTGCATCATGGGAACCCCCCAGCAGTCTACGTCTATAGCAGCATAACTAAGGGATGGTTCAGGGTCACCCGATCCAGCCCTAACTATAAGCTTTAGCAAAAAGGAAAGTTTTAAGCCTAATCTTAAAAGTAGAGAGGGTGTCTGTCTCCCTGATCTGAATTGGGAGCTGGTTCCACAGGAGAGGAGCCTGAAAGCATTCTCTAATCTCTGTAATAAAATTTTATGGTCAACAGTATCAGTATCAAAAGCAGCACTGAGGTCTAAAAGAACAAGCACAGAGATGAGTCCACTGTCCGAGGCCATAAGAAGATCATTTGTAACCTTCACTAATGCTGTTTCTGTACTATGATGAATTCTAAAACCTGACTGAAACTCTTCAAATAGACCATTCCTCTGCAGATGATCAGTTAGCTGTTTTACAACTACCCTTTCAAGAATTTTTGAGAGAAAAGGAAGGTTGGAGATTGGCCTATAATTAGCTAAGATAGCTGGGTCAAGTGATGGCTTTTTAAGTAATGGTTTAATTACTGCCACCTTAAAAGCCTGTGGTACATAGCCAACTAACAAAGATAGATTGATCACACTTAAGATCGAAGCATTAAATAATGGTAGGGCTTCCTTGAGCAGCCTGGTAGGAATGGGGTCTAATAAACATGTTGATGGTTTGGATGAAGTAACTAATGAAAATAACTCAGACAGAACAATCGGAGAGAATGAGTCTAACCAAATACCGGCATCACTGAAAGCAGCCAAAGATAACGATACGTCTTTGGGATGGTTATGAGTAATTTTTTCTCTAATAGTTAAAATTTTGTTAGCAAAGAAAGTCATGAAGTCATTACTAGTTAAAGTTAATGGAATACTCAGCTCAATAGAGCTCTGACTCTTTGTCAACCTGGCTACAGTGCTGAAAAGAAACCTGGGGTTGTTCTTATTTTCTTCAATTAGTGATGAGTAGAAAGATGTCCTAGCTTTACGGAGGGCTTTTTTATAGAGCAACAGACTCTTTTTCCAGGCTAAGTGAAGATCTTCTAAATTAGTGAGACGCCATTTCCTCTCCAACTTACGGGTTATCTGCTTTAAGCTACGAGTTTGTGAGTTATACCACGGAGTCAGGCACTTCTGATTTAAAGCTCTCTTTTTCAGAGGAGCTACAGCATCCAAAGTTGTCTTCAATGAGGATGTAAAACTACTGATGAGATACTCTATCTCACTTACAAGTTTAGGTAGCTACTCTGCACTGTGTTGGTATATGGCATTAGAGAACATAAAGAAGGAATCATATCCTTAAACCTAGTTACAGCGCTTTCTGAAAGACTTCTAGTGTAATGAAACTTATTCCCCACTGCAGGGTAGTCCATCAGAGTAAATGTAAATGTTATTAAGAAATGATCAGACAGCAGGGAGTTTTCAGGGAATACTGTTAAGTCTTCTATTTCCATACCATAAGTCAGAACAAGATCTAAGATATGATTAAAGTGGTGGGTGGACTCATTTACTTTTTGAGCAAAGCCAATAGAGTCTAATAATAGATTAAATGCAGTGTTGAGGCTGTCATTCTCAGCATCTGTGTGGATGTTAAAATCGCCCACTATAATTATCTTATCTGAGCTAAGCACTAAGTCAGACAAAAGGTCTGAAAATTCACAGAGAAACTCACAGTAACGACCAGGTGGACGATACATAATAACAAATAAAACTGGTTTTTGGGACTTCCAATTTGGATGGACAAGACTAAGAGACAAGCTTTCAAATGAATTAAAGCTCTGTCTGGGTTTTTGATTAATTAATAAGCTGGAATGGAAGATTGCTGCTAATCCTCCGCCTCGGCCCGTGCTACGAGCGTTCTGGCAGTTAAATCAATATGTTGATCAATTATTATATCATTTACCAACAGGGACTTAGAAGAGAGAGACCTAATGTTTAATAGACCACATTTAACTGTTTTAGTCTGTGGTGCAGTTGAAGGTGCTATATTATTTTTTCTTTTTGAATTTTTATGCTTAAATAGATTTTTGCTGGTTATTGGTAGTCTGGGAGCAGGCACCGTCTCTACGGGGATGGGGTAATGAGGGGATGGCAGGGGGAGAGAAGCTGCAGAGAGGTGTGTAAGACTACAACTCTGCTTCCTGGTCCCAACCCTGGATAGTCACGGTTTGGAGGATTTAAGAAAATTGGCGAGATTTCTAGAAATGAGAGCTGCTCCATCCAAAGTGGGATGGGTGCCGTCTCTCCTAACAAGACCAGGTTTTCCCCAGAAGCTTTGCCAATTATCTATGAAGCCCACATGGCACCATTTTGGTTCCAACTGCGTTGAACTACTGAATGAACCTTTAATGTTTTCAACATTTTTTTTAAAAGTCATTTAACCACATACAACAACACATCCTGGTACAGGTGCTATAAAAATAAATATAAAAATAGTTAAGCTATCAAATTTACATAAATTTACAATTTATGATGATTTATTTACAACCCCAATTCCAATGACCTTGGGACGTTGTGTAAAATGTAAATAAAAACAGAATACAATGAATTGCAAATCCTCTTCAACCTATATTCAATTGAATACACCACAAAGATAAGATATTTAATGTGGAATTGGGGTTGTAATTAATTTAAAGCCTGATTTATGCAGCTGCACAGCTTTAATTCTGTGTCATACAGTGACGTGCGTGACGGTTTAAAGTTCTCCGTCTCTGGATTGTGTTTTATTCTGGACTAATTTGACCCTCAACAAGCTTTTCTTTCTACAATCATCACCTCCAAATCAAAGGTAAGCTGTGCATTTTCCTCTTTTATCAACTTTGTGCTGTAAATTTGCAGATTTGTCTGATCCATTTGTATTCAGCGTGCGCACTGCAAAAACTATTATATGATGGCAGATGAAGGATTGAAAGAATGTGTGTCTGATTTAACAGCCGCATGTCCGGCTACAGGTCCCAGTCTGAACACGGTTTGAAAAAAGAAACGGTTGGACTTTTAATCACAGAAATTATTCCGGTCACACTTTCCTCAAATCGGGGAGTGTCAGAGCTGAACTTTAATTTGTGGGTGATTCTTAGACTACGGGCACTTATTATGTCCTTTGATCATATTGTATGAAAAACAGAAAAAAGGGGAAATTTCACACTTTTATAGTTATCTTTACAATGAAAGTGTGTTAAGAAATTTGTTCTAGTAGTCTATGATGACTTTTTCACCTTTTTTCAGCATCATTATATGCAAATATTGCCGTTTTGTGCTTGTCCCACACCCAGACTTTTGATCTTCAATGATAAAAATGAATGGTAAAGAAATGTTTTTTCTAATGTTTTAAAATATCTCTGAATAAAATATCAGTAAAATAATCAAAACATAATTGGGGTATTCAATGTCATACAACTGTTGTGATTTTTTTAAACAAAATGTAGTTGTCCCACACTATTGCCGTAATTTCCACCACCACACTGTAATGTCCCTTTAAACTGTTTGTATGAAAGATTGTTTGGGTAGTTTCTATGGAGATAAACAGTGACATCAGAGCACATGTATATAGCGCCAAATCACAACAAACAGTTGCCCCAAGGCACTTTATATTGTAAGGCAGGGAATGGTGGAAATTACATGGTGGAAATTACATTTACAAGGCCAATAGTGCCCGTAGTTAAAGAATCACCCTTGTACCTCTGCACGTCCAGACTGCTCAGGGTTTTTAATGGAAATACATTGCAATCGGCCAGGACATTTTATCCAATGTGAGTCCTGAATCGGCACCTGTGCCTCATTTAATGACCGGGTCAAAATTTCCTCTGAAATTTTTTCTGTCAAATGTATTTCATCAATTATCAAAATGTAAATGGAATGTGCACTGCAGAAGCAGTGAAAGCAGCAAACCTTTCTGCTTTCACTGCACAGCCTGACGTGTGCCTCATGCTGCAGGTCAGAGTCTAAGCACGGTGTGAAAAAATCAGCAGTCGGGCTTTTAATCACGGAACTGACTCGGGTCCCACATGTGAGGGGTTTAATGGAAATAAACTGCAATTGGACGGGACATTTTATCCGATGTGAGCAAAAAATCCATTGTACACAATCAGTTATATAGTGTTTATTTCATGGAAAACAATACAAAAACTTTGGGACTTTTTTTTCCGGTGACTGCGAATATCCGGTTTATATGATGATGGTTTAGGTGAGTTTTACTGTACATGGGACTGAACAATAAATTTACCTCTCAAAGCTTTGACAATGAAGTCGCTTCCATCCCACACAGCTGACTTTATTTTTCTTCTCTTCGGATCTGAAGGGAATCTGTCCATCTTGAAGCCCTTGTTGTGTCTATTTGTGCATCCAAATGCACAACAACCCGACATTTTCAGCGAATAAATAAATAAAATAACTGGATTTCCATGCAGACAGATCAACAGCGAACACTATTTTGAACCCAAGATGGCACCATGAGTCATGTAACTGATTTTTTTCTCGACTCGTCATGTCGCCACTCTATCAAGGCACACTAGGGGATGAGAAAGTAGAATGAAAGTTTTTCTATATTTGAGCAAGAACACCATCTGGTCCTCTGGGAAAAAAAGGGATTAAGGGAAAATTGGATACAGCGATGTAGAGGAAGAGAAATGAGTCATGACTGAGAAAAATGAGAAAAAGAAACCAACCAACAACCAGGTCATTTTGAAATTATGTTTGGATTTTTCACAAGATGACTGAGTACTTGTATTAATCCAAAAGGAAAACACAGGACTGAGCCATTCCCAACAAAGAATAATAAATGTGCTCCTCTGCAGGTTGCATAAGTATTGTAAAAGTCAAAGTTCTTTCGGTTTCTCCTTTTTTACATTCAGGGTCACCCCAGCGGATGTAATTTAAAGAGACAAGGCACATTGTATCTCACGTGTAATTACTACATCTAGAAAGTACAGCCTGACTAGGGATGGGTATCGATAACATTTTATCGATATCGATACCATTATCGATTCCGCTTATCGATCCGATTCCTTATCGATACCGCTTGTGAATTTTTTGTGTATTAAAAGTAGGCTTTACAGGTTTTCTATGTCAGCGGGTCAAAGAGCTTTTTCTTATCGTGCACCCGCTCTGTGGAACGGTCTTCCTGCGACTGTGAATCAGTCGGAGTCCGTGGACATTTTTAAGTCAAGACTTAAAACCTATTTGTATTCTCTTTCTTATGAATAGTTTTTATTTTTTATCTGTTTTATTCTTTTACTTCTGTTTTTAATCTGTTTTAATTAATTTAATTAAATTTTTTATTTTTATTTATTTATTTTAATTTTTTATGTTGAACTGTTCTATGTGAGGTGCCTTGAGACGGCTTTTGTTGTGATTTGGCGCTTTATAAGCTGATTAAATTGAAATTGGAAATTTTATTGAAACTGACATTTTATTGAGTCTTAAAGTAAATAAATACAACCCCTGGCAAAAATTATGGAATCACCGGCCTCGGAGGATGTTCATTCAGTTGTTTAATTTTTAGAAAAAAAGCAGATCACAGACATGACACAAAACTAAAGTCATTTCAAATGGCAACTTTCTGGCTTTAAGAAACACTATAAGAAATCAAGAAAAAAAGACTGTGGCAGTCAGTAATGGTTACTTTTTTAGACCAAGCAGAGGAAACAAATATGGAATCACTCAATTCTGAGGAAAAAATTATGGAATCACCCTGTAAATTTTCATCCCCAAAACTAACACCTGCATCATATCAGATCTGCTCGTTAGTCTGCATCTAAAAAGGAGTGAACACACCTTGGAGAGCTGTTGCACCAAGTGGACTGACATGAATCATGGCTCCAACACGAGAGATGTCAATTGAAACAAAGGAGAGGATTATCAAACTCTTAAAGAGAGTAAATCATCACGCAATGTTGCAAAAGATGTTGGTTGTTCACAGTCAGCTGTGTCTAAACTCTGGACCAAATACAAACAACATGGGAAGGTTGTTAAAGGCAAACATACTGGTAGACCAAGGAAGACATCAAAGCGTCAAGACAGAAAACTTAAAGCAATATGTCTCAAAAATCGAAAAATGTACAACAAAACAAATGAGGAATGAATGGGAGGAAACTGGAGTCAACGTCTGTGACCGAACTGTAAGAATCCGCCTAAAGGAAATGGGCTTTACATACAGAAAAGCTAAACGAAAGCCATCATTAACACCTAAACAGAAAAAAAACAAGGTTACAATGGGCTAAGGAAAAGCAATCGTGGACTGTGGATGACTGGATGAAAGTCATATTCAGTGATGAATCTCGAATCTGCATTGGGCAAGGTGATGATGCTGGAACTTTTGTTTGGTGCTGTTCCAATGAGATTTATAAAGACGACTGCCTGAAGAGAACATGTAAATTTCCACAGTCATTGATGATATGGGGCTGCATGTCAGGTAAAGGCACTGGGGAGATGGCTGTCATTACATCATCAATAAATGCACAAGTTTACGTTGATATTTTGGACACTTTTCTTATCCCATCAATTGAAAGGATGTTTGGGGATGATGAAATCATTTTTCAAGATGATAATGCATCTTGCCATAGAGCAAAAACTGCAAAAACATTCCTTGCAAAAAGACACATAGGGTCAATGTCAATGAGCAGATCTGATTTGATACAGGTGTTAATTTGGGGGATGAAAATTTACAGGGTGATTCCATAATTTTTTCCTCAGAATTGAGTGATTCCATATTTTTTTCCTCTGCTTGGTCTAAAAAGTTACCGTTACTGACTGCCACAATCTTTTTTCTTGATTTCTTATAGTGTTTCTTAAAGCCAGAAAGTTGCCATTTGAAATGACTTTACTTTTGTGTCATGTCTGTGATCTGCTTTTTTTCTACAAAATTAAACAACTGAATGAACATCCTCTGAGGCCGGTGATTCCATAATTTTTGCCAGGGGTTGTATGAAATTGGTCACTGGATCCTTAAACTTTGGACATAATAAACTCTGGACTCTGGACATAAATAAACAAAATCTGTAGTTTTTGTCAAAAGCATTTCCCTTCAGACATTATTGGCATGAATATCTTTCCATACCTCTGAGCTGAACTCTTGCAGCTCGCTGAGCTGCACGTCAGGATGTAATTCATAAAGAGTGCAGGACGTCTCATTTTGGGAGGAAAAAAAAAACGTTTTAGTTGATTGTAGTTTCTTGTCTGTATTAAAACGTTTGTAAAGAGGTGTCATTTTATAAGCGGCGACTTGTTTTGAAGTTATTAATTCCGAGCGGACTCTGTCTCTGCAGAGAGCTGCGCAGCGTTTGGAGCTGTGCCAGCTGATCAGAGGACGATTCTCATTTCTTGACTGCAACAAGACATGAGTCCCAGTTAGTGACTTTAATCCACACAAAAGTGACTCACGATATTTTAATGGCTTTGAGAGGGGCTAAGAAGCGGACTTGCCGCTTCTGAAGAGCAGCGAATCAAAGAACCAACAAGCTAGTGGATCGAAGCATTGCTTCATTGGTTCACGCTTCAAAGTGTTGTCGTGCTGTAGAAACGGTTGATTACAGAGCCGCTGCAGGGTCTGTAATCAACGTAGAGAAATGATCATTTTCCTGACAAACACCCTCAAAAACAACGGCTGCTCTGATGGACCGATAAGAGAATCGTTAAGCAAAAAGACTATTGATATTGGTGGATCGAATCATTTCTTAACGATAGTCGAAAAGAACTGGTTCTCGATACTCAACCCTAAGCCTGACTGGTGTGGATTTTTTTTCGGGGGGCAATACCAATATTAAGGAGTAAAAAAAAAATTGTGATACCGATATATCTGCTAATATATGTACAGTACCAGTGACATTTGAATGGGAAAGTGTGTCCAAACCCTTCAGCAGTACTGTATAAAAGTGTTTATTTCTCACCAAATTTTGCAAAATATAAAATAAAAAATGGCAAACATATTAGATTTACAGAGAAATATAACTGCCTGTCAGTATATTCTATCATCTTGAATATTTTTTTTTTTGAGCAAACAAACAACACGTCACTCTGCACAGTATTTGCATAAAATAGTCTTCTCTACTTTGACCCCACTTAGCTGGTAGCATCAGGACCACTTGTCTCTTGTCACTGTAAAACACATGCTCTGATTGAAATTGAAGGGCAGCTGTTTGCTTTGCCTCTGTCTCTTGTAGCTAATGTGTCCAAGGGGTGACTGGGTCCCAGCCATGCTTGACAGCATTGTAAATAAGGCCATCACAGGTCCTCTGCTGGACAAACTATACAATGACAACATTTCCAACAGTTAAAGTGTTTATTCAGGAAAATAAAAGTTTACATATTGGAAAAAACAGCATAGTTGCTGAAAGGCTCTTATCAGTCAATATTTTCGGCTAAATCATATATCAGCCGGGCTCTATTAAAAAGTGATGGAGTCATTTTAAGTAGAAATAAAGCTCATGTTCCATGTGTCGCCCGACCCAGTGGGCTGTCACTGAGTCCCAAACAAAATACCAATATAAAGACAAAAGTCCTCACAAAGCTGCACAGTCATGCCCACAAACACACGCTGTAGCTTCTCTCTTTAATGTGCTAACAGCAGCGCTCATTAGAGACTCATTATCACACAGACAGACAGGGTCGCTAGCACGCTGCGCAGTGCACACACCATGCACAGACCGTGCGCTGGCCAGCAGCCCGTGCATCGACACCAGCAGTTTCCACATTCACACAACCATTCACAGGTTCTCTCATTATCTGACAACAGCAGCTCCCAAACAGTGCAGCAGCCTATCATCACCCACTATGTCCACCCACGCAGCCTTATCCCGCACGTGCATGCACGCACACACTGTGTGAGCGAACCTCGACCCCGCGCACGCACACTTTGACTGCGGCTGTCACATCGCATTGTGTGTTACTCCTTCCGATGTTCCAGCCCTGTTTGAACTCACTGTATTATAAAACAAGAAAAGGGTGAAACAAAAGGGTCGGTGGAAGAAAACTGACAGAGGAAAATCCTTTGTGTATTCCTTCCTGGTGTATTTGTTCTCTGCAGGGTGACAGGGTACAATTAGGGACCAAAAAGCACAGTGGGTGCATAATGATACCCAGCTTCAGCACTGCACTTCGCTCTGCACATTTAGGTGGAATATGTGCCTCTGGATGTGTTAAAGTTAGTCATGTTAAACCTTCAGTCTGAGAACAGTGACGGTATTGGCAGAGATCAGAACACAAAATGGTGATTATAAAAAAATAAATAATGCAGGCGATTTCAGCATGTGGGTGGAGATGATGAAGTTTTTGCCAGGTCTTTGGTCACAATCAACTGATTTTAAAAAATAGCATTTTACTATCTGTGATATCAACAGCCGATCTGCTCTGTGTCAGCCTGATCCCGTCAGATCTCAGAAGCTAAGCAGTGCGGGACCTGGTTAGTACTTGGATGGGAGCCCTCTTTGGAACACCAGCGGCTGTGTGTGTGTGTGTGTGTGTGTGTGTGTGTGTGTGTGTGTGTGTGTGTGTGTGTGTGTGTGTGTGTGTGTGTGTGTGTGTCTCCGGCATGCACTGGAGTTGTGTCAGGAAGGGCATCTGGCGTAAAACTTGTGCCAAATGCCAATGCGGATCTGGCTGTATCCGCTGTGGCGACCCCAAACAAAATGGGAGCAGCCAAATGGACAACTACTATCTGTGACATCAGAAAAAAAGTGATGAAGTGTGGGTTTTTTATTTATTTTTTCTTAGAAACACATTTTTTCTTACATACATTTCATATCTGAAAAATGACACAAGGGAGTGAAAATATCTGCTATTTTTTTAAAGAAATATTTTTTCCTTCTTGAATACAGTAGTATCGTAAGTAGCGTAACATTAAATATTCAAACCATTCACACAAGAAGTAAATAATATGGTCTTACCTGTCCGTTTCAGTGAGATCATCTCCAGTCTGATGAAAACTTATCCACCTTTACAAAACGACGTCTGAAAATAATTCAAGTCCTTATGTCCTGGCTGAAGAAAAGTCTATTTGTCACAGGGCAGTTTGGTGCCAGGTTACAGCGCTAGTTGTAACTGGTTAATTGCGGCTGATGGATTGAGCCTCTGCTGTTAACAGAGCCTCTTCTTGTTCCACCTCGGGCCGCTTTGCGCCGCAAGGTGAGAGACTCGTAGCCACTCATCTGCTCATAATGTCTCAGTCCGCACATGATGAAGTTATCCCATGATCCACAAAACAATAAAATGAAAATACTCAGTTTTGCCTCCCTGTCAAGTGGAGAAGCCGCAGACACCGTGTGAAGCACGCTTGTCAATATAAATGTTCCACCTGCCAATCAAAAGGATTCTGCTGGTGAGAATTAACCGTTCACACTGACCCGAACCACTCTGTGAAAATGGGGCTGTCAGTAGCCTGTAAAAATCCATAAATTAATGGGACAATTAAGATAATGGTTCCGGCACTGATGCCACTTCCTCCTTCTTCTCCAATGTCAGGACTCACATGGAAGTTCCTGGTTTTTAGTGGTGCGCAGTTCAAAATCCAAATATTTATCTCTTCAGTAACTGCGCACCAGGAAAGGATAAATTTCAAACTGTTGTTTAATTTTAGTCTTAAATACTCAAAAAAAAAAATAATAATTACATATCGTGTCACCTGCACTTTAAATCAGCTTTGTACACATACACACTGACAAATCTTATCCCATTTTTAAAGCTCTTAGGCTGTATAGAGATCAGGAGTGAACAATGGCGTTTTAGCACGTTTGTTGTTTCTAAGTCTTTCCTGTGTTGACTTGACTTGATGCTCGGGGTCACTGTCTTGCTGAAACTGTCAGGTTTCTTACAAACTACACCTGAAGCAAAGAAGCAGCCACACAGCATGATGCTGCCAGCACCAAAATAATGCCATCTATTCAAACCACAGAACCTTCCTCCAGCTCCTTCCAGCTTTTTATGACCTGCTGGGATTGAAAAAAAAAAAAAATAGAAATATCATGTGAGTTTAGCCAGTCTGCCATAAAGCTGCAGCTGGTGAAGCTCACGTCATGTGACGTGACTTCTTGTGACACTATTCAACAGTATGTCCCAGAAAAAAAACTCCTCACTCCTACATTCCATAATTACAACAATATTAATACTATAATATTACAACAATATTAATTTTGGCTATGTCACACTGGAGTATTTGTCACTTTTGTCCAAAATGCATCACGAAGAAGAAAAAAACATAAGTAACATCAGTTTGTAAGTCACAATTAAGATATTTATTATATTTGTGGCCCTGCGACAGACTAGCGTCCTGTCCTGGGGGTACCCCGCCTCGCGCTCTATGACTGCTGGGATAGGCTCCAGCCCCCCGCGACCCTTAATTGGACTAAGCGGTAGAAGATGGATGGATGGATTATAACAGAAACAGTGTGTTAGCAAGCAGAAGCTAACCAGCTAATTAATGTTATTGTATAGCAGAAAAAGAACACTTAGAATTGCCCATGCATGGATGCATAAAACAGCCAGTTACATGTTAGTTGATGTAACGTGAATTTCTCCTCTGTGAGATCAATAAAGTTGATCTTATCTTAGCCTAGCTGTCCTCCTTGGCAGCTGCAGCTGCCCCACAAGTACAAAGTCATCGAGTACTGAAATACATGTGTGACAGGACCAGCCAAACAAGTAAAAACTAGCACGGCAGTCTGGAAAATACGTTTCTCCCCTATATATATATATATATATATATATATATATATATATATATATATACACACACACAGTAGTGTTCAGAATAATAGTAGTGCTATGTGACTAAAACGATTAATAATTAATCCAGGTTTTGAGTATATTTCTTATTGTTACATGGGAAACAAGGTACCAGTAGATTCAGTAGATTCTCACAAATCCAACAAGACCAAGCATTCATGATATGCACACTCTTAAGGCTATGAAATTGGGCTATTAGTAAAAAAAGTAAAAAAGGGGGCGTTCACAATAATAGTAGCATCTACTACAAACTTTGACGCTACAAACTCAAAACTATTATGTTCAAACTGCTTTTTTAGCAATCCTGTGAATCACTAAACTAGTATTTAGTTGTATAACCACAGTTTTTCATGATTTCTTCACATCTGTGAGGCATTAATTTTGTTGGTTTGGAACCAAGATTTTGCTTGTTTACTAGTGTGCTTGGGGTCATTGTCTTGTTGAAACACCCATTTCAAGGGCATGTCCTCTTCAGCATAAGGCAACATGACCTCTTCAAGTATTTTGACATATCCAAACTGATCCATGATACCTAGTATGCAATATATAGGCCCAACACCATAGTAGGAGAAACATGCCCATATCATGATGCTTGCACCACTATGCTTCACTGTCTTCACTGTGAACTGTGGCTTGAATTCATAGTTTGGGAGTTGTCTCACAAACTGTCTGCGGCCCTTGGACCCAAAAGAACAATTTTACTCTCATCAATCCACAAAATATTCCTCCATTTCTCTTTAGGCCAGTTGATGTGTTCTTTGGCAAATTGTAACCTCTTCTGCACATGTCTTAACAGAGGGACTTTGCGGGGGATTCTTGCAAATAAATTAGCTTCACACAGGCATCTTCTAACTGTCACAGCACTTACACGTAACTCCAGACTGTCTTTGATCATCCTGGAGCTGATCAATGGGTGAGCCTTTGCCATTCTGGTTATTCTTCCATCCATTTTGATGGTTGTTTTCCGTTTTCTTCCACACGTCTGTTTTTTTTTTTGTCCATTTTAAAGCATTGGAGATCATTGTAGATGAACAACCTGTAATTTTTTGCACCTGCGTATAAGTTTTCCCCTCTCCAATCAACTTTTTAATCAAACTACGCTGTACTTTTCTAACAGACCTCGTGTGTGTGTATGTATATATATATATATTATATATATATAGTGTGTGTGTGTGTGTGTGTGTGTGTGTGTGTGTGTGTGTGTGTGTGTGTGTGTGTGTGTGTGTGTGTGTGTGTGTGTGAGAGATAGAGAATTAAACTAGGTTAGATAAATGAAGGGTAACAAATTAAATCCCATGTTTTTTTTTTTTTGTTTTTTTTTTAATAATCATATTTATTGGGCAATTTTAAAGCTTCATTAGAAAATAAAAAAATCTGCTATTATTTATTAATGACTTCTCAAGACCCACCTGCAGTACAACCAGAGCCCACTGGGGCCTGTGGGAATCACTGCTATCGTGTATAAAATAAGTAGAACTAAAAAGTCAGTCAAGGCAAAAAAAAAAAAATTGTCTGCAAATGCTGTGACAAATGGCTATAATGAAAATAACTTATTTCCTGCACAAAAAAGTTGTATTATTGCTGAAGTGTTGATGACAGTTGATACGTGGACTGCATGAGAGGCCAGCCTGAGGTGGTGAATAGAAAAACAAAAAATAATTAATTCCTCAGTATCATGCCACAAAAATTAGCCCATATATGCAAATTTAAATAAACAAATTAGTCTTTTTGCAGCATTAATTTAACACTGCAGCAAGCCCATCTGATCCCAGTCAAATATATAAGTGTTAAAAATCAATTCTGTCAGTGTATATAAACTCTTTTTAGTCTTTTAAAAATTCTTTTTATTGTTTATCAAATTGATTTAACACTCTAATGGAGTTCATTTAAAACTATTAGGCCAAGTGGTTAGTGCACTTGGTTTCAGCGCCGAAGGCTCCCGGTTCAAACCCCACCCCTGCCACATTTCTCCATGCAATGTGGAGTTGTGTCAGGAAGGGCAGCCGGCGTAAAACTTGTGCCAGTGTAACATGCAGATCCACCTTGGATGCGCTGTGGTTACCAATTTCAATTTTATTGAACTTATAGAGCGCCAAATCACGACAGTGTTGACTCAAAGTGCTTCACAGAAAACCACTCAGCAATGAAAAAACCAAAACAAATTAAATCAAGAGATCAAAGAACATGATTAAAAGCATAATAAAAAAGTTAAAAAGATTAAAAAAAGAATAAAAAACATAGTAAACAATAGGTCAATCATATAAAACAGAAACTGACCCCGACCTCGAGTGAAAACAAAGGAGCAGCCGAAGGGTCTTACTATGAATGGTATCATATGAACCGGCTGCAGTGTTATTTCAACACTGCCAAATCTACTGGTTTTCTTGTCAGCAACGTATCAAAGTTCTCTGTCCTAACTCCAGGTTTCATTCACTGTGAGAAAGCTGCAGTAAATCTGTCTTCCTCATTAATTTCACTGAAACGACTGCACCGGAACTGTTGGGTCACCAATCCACAACATTGCCATTTAGTTAAAAAAAAAAAAAAAAAAAGCTGCTCCCTGCTTAAATGTGCTGCCGCACGGACTTTGGCAAAGCCTCTGACAGCCAATCAGATAACTAGAAATGACAAATGTAATGCAGTCAACCCGACATTGTGATTACTGCAGTGTTTACTTTGTAAGAACACAAGCAGATTTTTGCTACCAAAGTTAAATTCAAGGAGAACATTTTCAGAAGGTCTGTTCCTGGCAAGAAGCAATAATCAAAAGAAAATGTGGCTGGATGTGAAATTATTTCATGAAACAAGAAGAATCTGTTGTTGCTGATTAGAAAATTATGCGAGAGAAGCTAAAGGGAATATCTGACAACCAAATAGGTTGGTAAGTGACATAACAGTCCTTGTAAAACCTTGAACATTTAGCACAAAAAAGTACAACAAAAAGAAGAAAATTACATCAGAAGATGAAAGAGTATATCAGCAAAAGCATCAAGTAGACCTTAAAAGGGCGACTCTGGGAAGGGGAGCGAATCCCCCAATGAGATGAACATGAACGAGCGAGCGAGAACGGCAGTAAAACCGTCTGTGAGTTGTCAAATATGAGCTGGAGCTTGTTTTTGTTCAACAAAAACAAAATCACTTTCACAACAATCTCAAGGTAGCTGTGGCTAAGAACGAAACAAAATGGAATTTCAACAGAACAAAAAGAATTCTGTTAAAGTTGGGCCAAATTAGCCAAACTTCCCTGATGCACAATTTTGCCTATGATGCCACCGTTACCATCAGGTCCTGGGAAAATCTTTTTGGTGTCTTGGTGAATGTTAAACACTCTTGACAAAGGTGCCTTGACAATAACATGAATTTGATTCGCTCACTTGCACGCAATCTGTGCAGGAGAGTAAATTCTTTGCAAACTGTTGTAAACCATTTCGAAATGTTTAAAATCTCTGTCACGCATTAATTACGTGAACATCACGTGAACATTGCGCAAACAATCTAAAAACACTGGGTGTGAGTGTGAGTGATTGCATCAGCACAGCGCATCAAAGCTCAGCTCATCTGAACGATTATGAGATATTAAATCTATCAGAAACGTAATTTTACAGATACTCATAAGAAGGAATGAACAGTCAACTGTTTTACCAAGCTAAACATTACAAATAATTACATTTTAGACTGTTCCAAATGCATTCTCCACCTCATGAAGCGCACGAGAGAGAGAAAAGCTGCAGCTGAAATGGTCCTCTGCGATTCTAGAAGCAATTAAAGGTGTTTTCAACAGCCAAACAGAGAAAATGAATAATCTGCTATGAAATAATTATTTTATATACGCAGTGTCCAGTGGCACAAACCATGGCATCCAGTGGAACACAGCATGTGGCATTGTCATGACGAAGTGTGCGAGATTGCAGAGCCAAAATGCATGCAAGTGTCAAGGCACCTTAAAGCATGGTTTACACATAGACGGTTTTGTCGGCGGGTAGTACGCAGACCGAAGTTCGCAGTAGTTCCGGCTGTTTTCGCGGTGGAAAGGGGTGGAGCATTTCGCCGGCATTTTGACCACCGTACTAGCCACAAATACGAGGATAAAACACCGCTAAATCCGCCGAATAAAGTGGCGTTTTGACGCCGTAGCATCCGACACACGTCAGGCAACGGGGGTTAATACCCAGTTCTATCCTTTACAATCGCAGGTTAAGACGCGTGAGAACGGCGGTGTTCTCCTGCCGCCGATAATGCCCTGTGTACCGCTGGATTTATCCAGGTAAATCCTGCGTTACTTCAGGAACTTTTGCATATAGGCACCGCCCCCAGAGTATAATAGGCTGAAGCAGCAAGAATACATGCCTGTCACTGCAGAGGGAGGGAGAACATACTCAGCCTTTTCTTCTCTTTCCTTTTCCCCTCCTCAACGTGTTGCTCCGTCTCCACCACAGGGCTACCCTCTGCTTCTGAACCAGACCTCTTGGTAAGTCCTTGCTGCTGTCAATTTTCTTTTAGGAGACATACTGGAGCATCTCTGCAAAAATATCTGGAGCTGGCCGCGAGTGAGAGGCCTGCATGTAGCGCGCTAGCATTTTTATATTGACCGCCACCTATCGGCCGTCTGGAACGCCGTTAACCGGGAGGTGGCGTTTAGAACGGCGTACTGTCCACTAGCGCCGCCACTTTGTCTGCCTCTGTCGCCAGTTAAAACGCCCTTGAGGACGCCAATGTGGGCTCTATCGCCGTTTTACACGCCGTTGGTTAGGGATATAACGCCGGCCGCCAACTACGGTGGTGTAAACTGCTGCACTACAGGAAGGGGCAGGATGAAACGGCGATTAAAAAGTATCAAACGCTGTTGTTCGCGTTGTCTCCATCATCACGCAAATTCTCCGGGAGCGCTCCCGGAATTATTCGACATGTTGAATAATTTTTTCGACGATTCCCGGTAAAGCCGGAACTAAGCCACGCCCCCTAGTGCTGGCGTTAACAACAGCGTGTGATCCTTAAGACGGCCAAAAACTCTTCTGGGATGCTTCCGGGAGCTCTTACCATCTATGTGTAAACGGGGCTTAAGTCTTGATGTTCCAAGATACAGCAACTGTCGTGCATCTTTGACAAATCCTTTGTCTCGGTGCTGCCTTGAAGGTAATCCGGGGCTTTCTTGAATATTCATTTGGGCAGCAAGACTATTCAGGACTGTCTTGCAACAGTCTTAATAGAGTCTTGATGGTTCTTGGTTCAAATGTGGTGAAAGATTTTCTACATTCTAACAAGGTCTTGGTGTTAAGTCTTGTGAGTTCGCAGGACATCTGAGATAAGTGTGTCTATGGTGACACCTGTGTGGTTGTCAGTACAGTCAGTTGGTGGGTTTTAAGGGTGAAAATCCAGCTATGATGAGTCTGCATGACCAGGCCTGTAGGGGGCGCCCCATAACAGCCACAGATGCACAGCACCAACTGTGGGTGCAATGGCATAGTCCTCAGAATTTCTGTAACACAGTAACATTGTCAACCCCTGACCGATATGTGGACACTTCACAGACACATTTTTCATCCTGGAAAAGATGTCATTCGTCAGCATGACTCATTCACACACACACACACACACAGGATGCGTTGCAGTGCCTCACATTTTGCCACACCTGCCGTTCTTCTCCTTTTTCCCAAGCTGAAAGAACACCTGAAGGAACACTGTTACAGTAATGATGCAAAGGTGCAACCAGCTGTATGTCACTGGTGGTGCCAACACCCAATTTCTCCACCAACAGGATACAAAAACTGGTCCGGTGTGTGTGTGTGTGTGTGTGTGTGTGTGTGTGTGTGTGTGTGTGTGTGTGTGTGTGTGTGTGTGTGTGTGTGTGTAAAGTGAATGTGACTACGTGGAAAAGTAAGGACCCTGCTTGATAGAGAACATTCTGAGTGATAAGCAGATATGAGATTCATGTGAGTATCTTGCTTGTTACTGAAACAGTCACATAGGAGGCAGAACTTTCCAGCTGAGTGGATGAATAATACTGTACTGACATGTTTGGTGGTATGTGTGATACGTTGAACTGATGTTCCATTATTTTCAATGACATGATGCTGGAAAATGAACCAGTGCTGGCTGTGAGAGAGACAGCCACACACTGGTACATGCTGTGGAAAACTTTACACTTTCAACCTTCTTGACTTGCTGTAGTGTCGAAGACAAACCACACTATGAACTATGGGAGGATATTGTTGCTACATTCCAGATTCTTCAGTGAGTTGGCTCCATTTGTTGCCTGCATGCAGTGGTGAACGTGTGTTGTGTGTTTGCTCCAATGTCCAATAAGAATTCAGCAATACCCCCAACCTCTTTCATGAGAGAAATGGTGATGTCAGAAGAACTTAATTGTGAGAATGAGCCAGAATCTGGCCCTGATAGATCAGAATGCATTACAAGATGGCTGCCCTTTTCAGTCAAAAAACATTTCTTGCAAAACCCTCAGGTTGCCAACTATCATACCAACTGAATTACTGTCAAGACTGATGTGCATACTTATGTTTCTTGGAAGACGAATGTTACTGATTAGGCAGCTTTTCCTCTAAATTTACATATTCTGGTTCCAGTAACCGATAATTCATTGTAAACTGAAACCTTGTCTTGAAAGCATCCCTCAGATACATATCAATAACACCAATATTTATCTAATGGATGCTTTGAAGCAACAGTACACCCACCCACCAGTCTTTTCCTGAGACATGGACAGGACTATTACAAACTATGCAGGCTTATAAATTAGTCCAGTTCAAACATTCTGAGGTGATAGATTACTTCATAGGGATTAAGTAACAGCCATCCAGCTCTGTGCACACGTGATCCTGCCGGATCTCAGAAATGAAGCACAGTAGGTCCTGATAGGTGGGAGACCACTCAAGAAAACCAGGAGCTGTGCATATTTCTCTACATTAGTGTTTAATTGACTGAATATTTTCTGGCATATTGCTATCTTTAATATAAATATAAACAGGTTTGGCATACTTCTTGCACGCTGAGCCGTAGCTTCTTTATCAAGAGACACTTTGACACTCAGGAGTACCCAGAACCTATAGTGCAGCAGATAACTCAAACAATCATGCAAATGGTAATAAAAGCATCAAATTCGGCAGAAATAATCCTTAGACACTCCTCTTTTGAAAAAACCAATTGGCCACTTGACTTTTCAATTGGTGCTCAGGTAGGGGTCAATTGAAGAATTACATAGAGGTCAAAATTAAAAGTTGCTCCAATCATATTGAAAAATATTACACATTATTTGCCTGATCATAAAGATTCCAAAAAGGTATAGTTTGGACTATCTGTGACTGAATTCTATGGAGTTACGGGATAAAAACAGCAAAAATGGTGACCAAGCTCAGTTTCATTTTGTACAGGGGTCAAAAGTTAAAGTTGCTCCAATTTTGGTAAAAAGTGATGCAAATTATTGGTTGAGCTAATAGGATTAATAAATGGAATAGTTTGATAGTGTTGAATGCTTGGTCTCCAAAGTAAAGGTGAAACAAGGTCTACGTCTATTGGATTCTATGATATGTGACATATGTTATCGTAACGTGATAAGAAAGGATGATACATGGTCCAAACTATTCATTTTTAAAACCGTGTTAACTAGTAATTTGCATCACTTTTTACCAAAATTGGAGCAACTTTAACTTTTGACCCGTCTACAAAATGACACTGACCTTTGTCACCATTTTTGCTGTTTTTATCCCGTAACTCCATAGAATTCAGTCCAAACTATACCTTTTTGGAATCTTTATGATCAGGCAAATAATGTGGAATATTTTTCAATATGATTGTAGCATCTTTTAATTTTGACCTCTGTATAATTCTTCAATTGACCCTACCTGAGCATCGATTGAAAAGTCAAGTGGCCAATCGTTTTTTTCAAAAGAGGATTGTCTGAGGACTATTTCTGCCAAATTTGATGCTTTTATCACCATTTGCAGGATTCTGCTCTAAATATTCTTTTATCTGCTGCACTACTACATCTGAATACTTAGTATGTGTTAACATTAGTTAGGAACCTCCTATCCAACTGTGGCTGTAGTACGTACTAGAAGCAAGTGCATGAGTAGTAGGGACACAATTCAGATGTAGTACACCACTGCCATCTTACTTGTCTTTTGACCTGGATGTTTCCAAATGCCACATATGTACATATACCATGAACATTTCTATTTTGCAAGAGCAGACCCTTTGAAATGGTTCCTGATAATGTGTATTTGCACAATGCCATGCTATTATTTTCACGCTATCTTCTTTGAATTTTCCCAAGTTCTTCTTCTTCAGTCACTAGGCTCCAGCTGCCTCATGGGATATCTTAGTGTCATCTGTTTGTACATTATGGAGGTAGTAGAGCATCCAGGCACCATTCAACTACTATTTAATGCATACTGAGTATTCAGGTACCCTATAGATTGTGATGTACTGCTGTTTTGCCCACTTTATATTAAACTATTATGAGTTTTTGGATGTAGGATTCATCCACAAATTTTCCAGCTTAAGAACAACATGCTCTCCCATCGAGACCATTGACCCAAAGCACTGTACTTTCTTTACAGAAATGCTTATTACCCATACTACATACAATTTAAAGCTGCTTAAATGAATAAAAAAGAAAGAAAATTACATTTTATGCCCTCCCAGATTAAGAGTCAGTCTTAGACCTTTTTTGTTAAAAAAAAAAAAAAAAAGTCAGTGGATCAATGCCTGACCGCCTCTATCATAGTATAAAATGCACTGCATTAACCATGCTTGTTTAAGTTCATTTAACACAAATTAACCATGCTTATTTAACTTGAAATTATATTTGGTTAACTGAACTCAACTGTTTTGAGGTAATGAGTTGCCTCAAAATGTTTGAGTTTGCAGGTTTATAGTGCAGGTATGATTTAAATGTCATGCTTTCATAGTGATTATGGTTTATTTCTCTCACAATGTTCTTCACCAGCACTATCTTCTACATTTGTCATCTGACATGCAGTATCGGAGCGTATGTGTGGCACATGTCTTATTTGTCAAGCTAAACTGCTTTGATGTATTTGTGGTTGGAAAATAGAAGTGTGCTGTGGTTTTGTTTTTTTCTGCAGTGACACATGAACACCCACTTTTTTTTTTTTTTTTTTTTACCTGAAATTCAGTCACCCTTAAACACTTTGCTGTGTGGTTTATGGTTTTCCACATGCTCATGTCTTTCTGTAAGATCAGATTCTTAAACAAACTGGTAAACAACAAAACAAATTTAGAATCTGGAATGTACTACATATATTCCAAAAATCAGAAGGCTTTGAAAATGAAAAGAAACTTATTCCACACTGCATGTAAATGTCACCACACGTGCTCCTAATTTCTATCATGCATGTCATGATACAAGCTCACGCCGCTTCACTCGCTCATGGAACAGGGAGTCCCAAAAAGGAAGTGCCTAATTTTGAGTCCATAGTGAAACAGGAAATGTGAAATGTTGAACACTTCCTGGAGCTACAGCAGAGGATATTAACCTATTTTTCATTATGTTGTGTTTGCATTGGTATATTTATGGTACATTATATAACTTTTTGTTTATTTCATTTAAAAAAAAAAAGAAAAAGAAAAGAACATTTTTAAGAAGTGAAAGAGGAGATTTTGCACGAACAGACCTTGCAGGAAGTCAGTGCACAGTTGACACTGAAAGAGGAAATCCTAAATGTTGAGTCAACATTGAATCTGGGAACGCTACAGTGAGAGGCAGTACGCACCTTGCCACCTCATGAGGTCAGTCAGTGACTATTTAGTGTGTAGATTGCATTAAGGTTTTTAGCCATGCTAATGCTGGGGAGCATTTACCATTTACTGGAAATAAAGCCTGAAGGACCTAAATGAGATGGTGAAGACTTTCCAGACATGTGAGTTGCAAATAAGCAGAAATGCTTAAAATGGCTGTTGCTAGGGGGGGCTTCACTGAAGGGTTTTATCCATACTAATGCTCCCCAGAAGCGTTTACTGAAAAAAATATATGACATGGTGAGATGCTGAAGAGCTTTGCTCACTCATGTCTGTGACATATGCAGATTATTATTATGCATAAGACCAGGCATGTCCAATGGGTGGCAGGAAAGCGACAAGTAAATTTAAGCACACCTGCTCCTAATTTCCATCATCCATCCAGCATCCACTAAAATGCAGCTCTGTGGGATATTATTTAATCAAAACAAAATTTCTTTACGGATTGATCTGATGTATCAAAGTTCACCAGACTGTAAACATTACATGCCCTTTTGAGACATACAAATACTCTAATTTATACCACGGTCAGTAAGAATTCCATGTCTAACTGGCGTGCATTATTTTCGTGTATATGCACACGTAGTTCAGCGAGTTAAGTCACTGTTATAATCACTCCGCTCTGGTCATCACCATAGCAATGCACAAATCAGTTGGCGCAGATCGGCTGTGTTTTGACAAGTGAATAACAGAAACGCGATAAAATGTGGATTTCCAAGTGAATTTTAATATTGTTGGCCAAAATAAAATGTTTGAGGAATGGAAAGAGGAGGACAGCAGACGAGAAGAACAGCAAAAGCAACGGCGTAAAGATTTAACATCGGACGAACTGGACAAGATTGAAGACAGGAAAGAAGGAGAGAACAGTTCTATCCTTGCGGGTGGCCGAGCACTCCGCATCAAAACAGCGGGCGTAGTTTCTGGACCTGTTTGCCAGAGTTTGTCACAGCAGGGGGGGGCAGTGTGAGTGGCCCACTGCTGCTTGAGCCCGCAGACTCCGTAAGCGCATCAGAGACAAAACATATAGTCCCAAATACTCACACATTTTTATCAAGTTCCGTTAACTTAAATAAATATTTGTGTGTTAGCTCACTGTGTGGGACCATGTTATAAGCGGATTAAACAAATCGAAGCCGTGCATTATACGGTTTGAATGCACAACGTGGAGTCTGAAACACCACGACGCAAAGCGGAGTGCTCTCTTTGTTTAATCCTTACTTAATGTCTTTGACTTATCGTGTTGACCCTTACTTAATGTCTTTGACTTATCGTGTTGACCCTTACTTAATGTCTTTGACTTATCGTGTTGACAAACTGGTGATGTTTTTTCTCATAATCTATTCACTCCATTTTATACGATACATGCTGAAGCTTTTCTGAAGAACGAAGAATACTGTATGTTTTCCCTGAGGTGTCTTAAAGTCACAGTGACTGCTGTAGAAAGATTTATATATTTTAAGGCAGATATGCAAACAGCATATAGGTACGCTGTGAACACTTACCGCTGCTTTTTCTTGTTGAAGGGCCTGGGCAGCAAAACGTGCTACATGGTTGATGATTGGAGAAAAGTTTGTCGGTCCGTAGAAGCGGATGTGAGGGAGACAGGCAGAGTAGGCCTGTGCAATGCCCTCCACACCTTGAAACAAAAACACAGAATTAAAAGGCTCACATGTTTTGCCATAAATTAAGCAAATTATGTCTGGCAGACAACTTGAGTTGTGTGTTAAATGTACTCTAACATGCCTCATTCATATATTCACCACCAGTGTTGCCACAGTTACTTTGAAAAAGTAATCCAATTACTGATTACTCCTTGAAAAAGTAACTTAGTTACTTTACTGATTACTCAATTGTAAAAGTAACTAAGTTAGATTACTAGTTACTTTTTTAGTTACTTTTCCCAGCTGCCGACAACAACCCTCTGCCACCTCAACATGACAATGATACCTGTTTTGCCAAAACTCACTTTATAGTCAACCTTTCTTGACTTCAATGAAAATAAATACTTGTTTTATAAAAAGTAAAATAAAGACCTCTTTCTTGACCTCATATTTAACTGTTGACAGCACTGTAACAGTAAAACTTGCAATTTTGAACCTACATTGTTTATAAATGTAACTATTAAATTCTAACATTTTTCTAACATTTAAATTCTCTCTAAACATTTTACTTGTCGAAATTATTATTATTTTAAGCAATATTAGTAGTTGTAGTAAAAAACGGCTTCAAAATTGGACCTTTAATCTAGGGGTGTTGTGGGGGAGGGGGGCACATCCTTGCCCCACGCCCCCATTCCATCTGGATTCGCCCCTGCTTTGGCGTTTGAGCACAAAGAATGGATAACATTTATTTATGCAGAAAACATGACCAGATTTACAGGTAAGAAAGTTTTATTGCGTTTTCACATCATGTGGTCCTCAGAGAGTGTTTAGGTGCATTTGAGTGGAAAATAGTGTTAGTTGTTGACGCGTCGCGGAGGATCAGCTGTTTTTAACGACCAGATACAGAGCGGCTCAGCTCAGAATTCTAAATAAAGGAGGAAAAAAAGTATAAAAATGTCTTTGTAAAGCTCAGTGCAGCTGTGCTGATCACCGCGCTTTAAGAGGTGAGGACGAGTCGAGCAGCTGCAAAAAACCGCGGATGAAAAGCTCACAGCTCACTTAAAGTGGGCAGTTCAGTTGAACCCCGACCTCCTGCCCACAGACCAAGTTTAATGCTGCTGTCGACCCACAATGAAAAATAATAGTAACGCACAGTGACATGGAGAAGTAACTTTAATCTGATTACTGATTTGGAAAGATTAACGCGTTAGATTACTCGTTACTAAAAAAAAGTGGTCAGATTAGAAGTAACGCGTTACCGGCATCACTGTTCACCACATACCACCTACTAAAACGCATTGCTTAAACCATCCTCTAAAAACACTCCCTCTAAACTAGGCAGGCTGTTTAATGCTGCGTTTACACATAACGACGACAAGTCACGAATGTCACGAAGTATACATTCTTGGCCGCTGATCACGAATGTGATGATTCAGGGCAGAGGCGTCAGGTGTCCTCAGGAACTGCTGCAACCTGTTACCACATGTTACGATTAATGGCACGTGTTGCTGGAGAATTATCAGGAACCATTACGCACGGTCAAGAATAATGTTCCGCGTTGTTGCACGTTGTTGAGTGTTGTGGCGCGCTATTGCGCGTAACAGCGCATCGTTAAGTTCTGTCACGTTGTGAACGAG
Organism: Thalassophryne amazonica; assembly: GCF_902500255.1. Classification (NCBI taxonomy): domain Eukaryota; kingdom Metazoa; phylum Chordata; class Actinopteri; order Batrachoidiformes; family Batrachoididae; genus Thalassophryne; species Thalassophryne amazonica. The sequence goes on from NC_047110.1 coordinate 102,221,386, forward strand.
GTGAATTGTCTCCACACACACACACACACACACCCACCCATATTCATCCAACCGAATTCAGATTGCTCCAGTTTTTCAGAACTTTGTGACTTCATGCGTAGTTGGGCTCTGTGCCATGGAGTGGTGCAGAGAGGAGACGGACAGAGCCAGATGTGTGGCTTCATGCAGCTCTCGTCTCGCGTGTTTTCCCAAACATCAGGCACATGTAGCAGGTGGAACATCTGCAGGAGCGTGCTGAAGAGCACTGAAATGAGACTTTTAGCCGACTTGGTGTCAGCAATCAAACTGAATGCGGTGCAGCAGGGTTTAATTGTACGCACGCTTCTTCCTCCGCCGGACTGGAGGAGGTGCAGAGATGTCTGGCTGCACGTGAGTCTCCTCTCGCTCCTCTGGTTCCTCTGGCTCAGACTTGTTCTCCCGCTCATTGGTTACAACAGCAGGTGAAACACCTGCAGGAGCGTCCTGAGGAGCTTCAGCAGGAACTGTGGAACGACCCTTGGCTGACTTTGCGTCACTGTTCCTCTTCGGAATACTGCATCAAACTGAACTCTGTGGAGCCGAGTTTAATTGTGCACACGTGACAGAAAACTGATTCATGGCGCGCAGTGAAATGTGACGCCACATTACAAGTCATGTCAAGACTTGACAGTGTCCGTGTCACTTCGTGACAGTTTGGGCTCCAAGAACCATCACAGGAACCACTACGAACGCTGTCACGTTCTATTAAGGATCACTACTCATCAAGATGGATCAACACGCTCAGTTGCGACCTCCACAACGTGAGACAAAATGAGGGTGGTGTGTGACATTCGTGGAAGACTTTTTGACAGGCAAAAACATACTCCACGAATATCAAGAATATCACGCACCAACACGCCCTATTAAGAAACCTATTCAGATGTGTTAAGTCACATTAAGAATGTCAGGAATGTGTCTCGAATGACAGAAAAATTACATTTATAACGCGTCTTGCTTATGTGTAAACGCACCTTGAGATGTGAACTGTTTTCTTCTATATAAAAATCCTTCTCTTTCATGCCATGAGACCAAATGGTGGCAAGAAACAGAGAAGGATTTTTCTAATACAGTCCTGACAGATTTCTTTGCTGTAATGTCTCACTGGGCTGACTACATCTAACAGTCGTATTATATGGCTGATCCTCCTGCCAGGATGTTAGACGTCTCCATTACCAGGCTGATTCTCCAGTCAACTGTAAACCACTAAATGTTGGAGAGATCTCAAAGGCAGTGAAACATGTGAGGGAGGGAAAGCTGCATGGATCTGTAGTACTGGAGCTGAGCTTCTCCGAGAGGGTGGACATGCTTTTCTCCTGACATTGCAGACAGTCTATGTATCAATTTGGGCAATGGATTGCCTCCATATGGACTGGAAGAAAGGTGCTTGTTCTCAGGATTCAGTCACAGTTAGACTTATTCTGTTTATGTGATAATACAAAAACTTTCTCACTCATGGTTAGTGGTTGTGTGAAGCCATTTATTGTAAAACAACGGTTTGCTCTTTTTAAATCATAATGACAACAGAAACTACCAAAGTGACCCTGATCAAAAGTTTACATACCCTTGTTCTTAATACTGTGTATTTCCCCCTTTAACATCAATGACAGCTTGGAGTCTTTTGTGGTAGTTGTGGACGAGACTCTTTATTTTCTCTGATGGTAAATCTGCTCATTCTTCTTGGCAAAAAACCTCCAGTTCCTGTAAATTCCTGGGCTGTCCTGCATGAACTGCACGTGTGAGATCTCACCAGAGTGGCTCAATGATATTGAGGTCAGAAGACTGAGATGGCCACTCCAGAGCCTTCACTTTATTCTGCTGTAGCCAATGACAGGTCAACTTGGCCTTGTGTTTTGGATTGTTGTCATGTTGGATCGTCCAAGTACGTCCCATGCGCAGCTTCCAGGCTGATGAGTGCAAGTTTTCCCCCAGTATTTTCTGATAACATGTTGCATTCATCCTGCCATCAAGTCTGTCCAAATTTCCTGTGCCTTTGTAGCTCACACATCCCCAAAACATCAGCGATCCACCTCCAAGTTTCACAGTAGGAATGGTGCACTTTTCATCATAGGCCTTGTTGACTCCTCTCAAAATCTCATGTTTATACTAATTTTGGTCTCATCAGTCCATATGAATTTGTTCTTTGTGCTGTTTGGTGTATTGTAAGTAGGACACTTTGTGGCATATGCATAGTAATGGCTTTCTTCTGGCGACTCGACCGTGCAGCCCATTTTTCTTCAAGTGCCTCCTTATTGTGCATCTTGAAACAGCCACACCACTTTGTTTCAAAGAGTCCTGTATTTCAGCTGAAGTTATTTGTGGGTTTTTCTTTGCATCCCAAGCAATTTTCCTGGTAGTTGTTGATGAAATTTTTGTCTACCTGACCGTGGTTTAGGTTCCCTCTTTGTCCACTTCTTGATTAGATTTTCAACACTGCTGATTGGCATTCTTAGGTCCTTGGATATCTTTTTATATCCCTTTCCTGTTTTATACAGTTCAATTACCTTTTCCTGCAGATCCTTTGGCAATTCTGTTGCTTTCCCTATGACTCAGAAACATCAGTGCAACACTGGATGAAACGTGCAAGGGTCTGTCAGGAGCCCAGAAACTCCTGACCTTTTATACACACACACACACACACACACACACACAGATTACAAGCAAACAAATCACAGGTGAGGATGGTTACCTTTAAGCCCCCATTACACATAACAAGAAGGTGCAGGAACCATGCCCAACACAGCAAATATTGCCATAATCTGACACAGTCAGGAGGAAAAGAGGCGTGGTCAGCCGTGTCAGAACGCATCCGGATCACCTCTTCCATACCTGCACGATGGCATCCAAAGCTCATGTAGACAACTACGTGCGTTAAGTGCCACTGGACAGCTTCGCTGAAATTTTGCTGGCACTGGGCCATGCTGTCCCCTGCGTCAGATGGAGCCTTTCCAGGAACTTTAATTTCTTTTTTCCTTTTTTGGTCACTTCAGGAGCACAACGCAACTGTGGACATCGCAATGGCTGCATTATCACATGGGATTTATTTTTTATTTTGGGCGAGAGGATTTTAACCACAGGCTGTGGATTTCGGCTTCATGTCCACGTCTCCACTGTGAAACACTCCTGGACCACCAACGCCGTGATGAAGCCTCACAGGACATGTTCTGGCATGTCCAGCTCATGCACAATTTCTCGGATAGTCACACGACTGAAAAGCCACCGAAAGCCGTCTGAAAGCCATCTGAAAGCCGTCCTGTGAGACCAACACGGAGGTGCTTTGCGCCATGCGGCTCCACCACGACGCGCGGAATTCCTCCGCACGTCTGTCTCAATATGCTGAAAAACCTCCGCAATTCCTGTGGAAGTCAGACGACGTCCCGGATCAACACAGCGTCCAGTGTGGAAATGAACGGCACATTTCACTGTTACAGGAGTTTTTGTCATGGAAAGAGGAGCGGAGGAATTCCGCGCGTCGCGGTGGAGCCGCATGGCGCAAAGCAACGCCGTGATGAAGCCTCACAGGACATGTTCTGGCATGTCCAGCTCATGCACAATTTCTCGGATAGTCACACGACTGAAAAGCCACCGAAAGCCGTCTGAAAGCCATCTGAAAGCCGTCCTGTGAGACCAACACGGAGGTGCTTTGCGCCATGTGGCTCCGCCACGACGCGCGGAATTCCTCCGCACGTCTGTCTCAATATGCCGAAAAACTTCCGCAATTCCTGTGGAAGTCAGACGACGTCCTGGATCAACACAGCGTCCAGTGTGGAAATGAACGACACATTTCACTGTTACAGGAGTTTTTGTCATGGAAAGAGGAGTGGAGGAATTCAGCGCGTCGCGGTGGAGCCGCATGGCGCAAAGCAATGCCGTGATGAAGCCTCACAGGACATGTTGGACAGGACAATTTCTCGGATAGTCACACGACTGAAAAGCCACCGAAAGCCATCTGAAAGCCGTCCTGTGAGACCAACACGGAGGTGCTTTTGTCCCGCGCCATGAGCAGCTCCGTGGCGCATCCCTCTGCTTCTCTTTCCATGAACAAAAACTCCTGTAACAGTGGAATGTGCCGAAAAAGTCTTGATGTCCACGTCTTCTGCCATTTTTGTGGAAGTCAGCCTTCACTTTGAAAATGATCTGGTTGTTTCAGCGGGGTGTCAGCCTGTCGATCGGCGCTCGGAGTGTGCCGCGCTCTCAGACGCTGTGGCCGGTCTTTAAACCGGCTGGAGCACTCCTTAATCTGTGTAATCCCCATAAAATCGTCCCTGAAAGCCATCTGAATTTTCCAAATGGTGTCCACCTGGAGGTCTCTCACAGTTTCTGGAAAAATTTGATGCAGCAAAGCTCCAAATCGTTCAGACATTTTATTCGCAATAAAAATCCAACGAGAGGGGTGGACCACTGCTCACACAAAGCCTGCTCACAGGTGAATGACGCAACCGACAGGCGTGAAAAAACCCACGCATGCGCACGAAGGTTCAAGCTTGGCTGATGCAATCACACGTGATTCAAATCCATATGGTTTTTGCAAAAAATAAAAAGGTGGGATACTTTTCTAACAGACCTCGTACATATCAATGATCAACAATTCCTTTGCACTCTGGGGGGAGTGTGGAGGTGGACATTGTAAGTGTATAAGTGGCATGTACAGATTATGCCAGCAGGCTTTGCCATACCCAAGCCATCTCGAGGTTCCCTCATAAGCCTTCAAATTGTTTCAGATCCTGTTTATGTTTTCCTTACCACTGCTGCTCTGGGGGTTGGTAATGTTCGACCTTACTTGTGTGAAGTGCCTTGAGGCAACTCTGTTGTGATTTGGTGCTATATAAATGAAAATAAATTGAAAATTGAAATTGTTTATGTCACCTTCAGAATATGTCAATTGCAGTCAGATGGCATTCAAACCACCATCGGACAGGTGTCTCCCATCTCGACGGCACCCGGAGGGTTTTGAACATGTACATCACACTCGGGGCCGTCGGCCGATTTTGACCAACTATGTGGACTCTCACAGATGGCTGTCAGAGCATTTTGGAACTGAAACCTGACACTTTTCGAATGTGCACCGATTTGTCATTATGATGCCATTCTGCGTGATTCTGACTATGTGTGACAGGGGTATTTGTAGCTATTCAAACTTGTTTGTGTCAACTTGTGTTGCATGTTATGAGGCCAAAATCATCAGGGTATGTAAACTTTTGATCAGGGTAATTTGGTTAGTTTCTGCTGTCATTATGATTTAAAAAGAGTAAACTTCACACAACCACTAACCATGAGTGAGAAAAAAGTTTTTGTGTTATCATTCATATGCTCTGAAAAATATATATAATAACTATACATGCTATAGATGGGAACATACTGTATTCACCCATCAGAGCGCCCAGGACTCACCACATGAAATTCTGCCTGAAGACGGGTTGGGCCAGTGCACGAGCATGGCCAATATTATGTTCGTCAAAACAACAGTTCAATAAAATGTCTGATTTCATCACAATTAAAACTAAATCACAAATAACTCACCCGTTTGTTGTTTTGTCCTTTTCTCATTCGATAAATGTGTTCCTTGTAACTTCACGTTCAAGTTCAATTTATTCTTTGTCCTTCAAAGGGCAATTTATGCACAGCAGAAATACACCACATAACAGACATCATCGAACACACAATGCAAACCACACCAGAATAACACAGTACAACTGCAGATATAAAAAGACATACTAACCGAGCAGCCGTAGTAAGAAATAAATATATTAATAAATAAAATGACAAATAAATAAGTAGTCAGGGTATAATTTTTGGTGGGCATTTAACCAACTTTTTTCAAAAAAGGGGGTTGGGCTGGTGGCCCGGCCCTGGGCCCTCAGGGGGGTGAATACAGTACATCCAATCATTCTCAAATGCTGCATCAGCATAGCTGTATTTCAATTTATAAAAATGACTTAACAGCAGGTTTCTGTCACTGCAGCCCTCTGGATAATATTGCAGGGGTTTTTTTGTTTTTGTTTTTTAAATGAGTGCACATACTGAAGGCATGCATGTGACCTTTTGAAGAAAAGTGAAGCTGTAGTGCTCTCTTAATTTCGAGAAGCAGTTCGTCTGCTGACCTTCAGAGCAGAGAGCACTTGTGGAGGCCAATGTTTGAACAGCTATACATCTACTTTGCAAAGCTTGATGTTTTATGCCATGTTTTCTTCTGCAGTGATAGATACGATTCATTTCCTGATGTATAAATGGATACATTTATCCTAAATTCCTGCCTCTGTCAGGCTATTTCACTCTGGGTCCCACAGTTGGTACCAAAGTAATCTGCATTCATCAATTAACACATTTGCATTCAGAAAACGTTATTTGTACATAAATTCAACTGCACCATATTAAAAAGGAGTGGTTACACAATGGACTGCAAAACATGCCAAAAAATATCAAATAACTTATTTACAATGCACTTATGCAAAGTATCATTCGAATGCATTTTTTTCAAAACATGCATGACATTTAAATGACTTTTGTCAGGTACCTATTCAGCTGAGCCTTCTTGATATCAGCTCGATGTTGTTTGAAAACCTCTCTGAGCTCTCCTGCAGCTGTAATCTGAACTGTTCCCTCTACCATTTTTTGTTGGATCACTGCGACAAAATCTTCCTGCTCCACTTCTTGTTGCAGTGATATCACTAACAAAATGATCCAGTGCTGCTTCCTGCCATCACTCTGCAACCTAAGCTATCTGAAATATTACTTTACTGTGTATTACTACACACCTGAACATTACACATTATACAGTATAACATAGATACCACTTTATCAATACATAATATTATACCCCCTCTCTCTGGCAGTCGTTAGCAATGATATTGTTCATACCTTATTCATCTACTGTGGAGAATCTATGGTGACACCTCACATTTTTTGGTAGTTGTGCTGATTTTTTGATTTTCCATGATGAACGGTTGCACACCATTCATCATGGGTAAGGGACAGTTCAGTCTAAATGTAATTTGTCCCTACAAAACGTGGCGTATAGAATACTCCAAGGTAAAGTACTTTATGCAGATAAATGTACTATCAGGAACCCGGTAGACTGGTGCTTGGAAATAAACCTGTCTCTGAGGACAAAGGGGCTTCTACACCCAGAAGAACTGAAGAACAGCTTTGTCCCCAGAGCTGTGGCTGTGCTGAACCAGGCCAAAAAAGGACTACAAACACAATGCAGTATTGAATACCCAGTGCAATATTGATTCTGACTGTCCATGAATCTGAATATAACAGTCTACAATGTTTACAATTGCTCATAGCATACATTGCAATACTAGTTTACTGTTTATTATACTATTTTGCAAATATTATTTTTCCTGAATGTCAGTTGCACAGTTATGCTGTTGCGCTATTTTCACTTTATGCACCTGACTCTGCTTACCAATTTTTGTCATACTGTTCTTTTATTGTATTTTATATAACAAATAGATCCTTGTCATTTGATTGGTGGTTTGTATGTCATGTGATATTGATCATTAATCCCATTTGCAATTTTGTTCCATTTACCATGCAATTTTGGTTCCATACGTTTTGCACCATTGCACACCGTGACCACCTTAATGTAAAAACCCAACCTATTGTATCTGCATCCATGCAATCAAGCACTGATGGACACTAGCACTCTCACAACCGTTGGCAGTGCGACAACTCTTAGCTTAAAAACAAACATGGTGGGGTTTGTTTTGGTGACAGACGATGATTTGAAAGAGATTATTGATTCTTCTAAGACACACATGCACACACAAAAAACCCAAATCCCCCATAAGCCGTCTGGGGGCATTTGCAGTATTCGCTGAGACGTCTCTAGCTGAAGTCGAATCATTGTCGGATGAAGAGTTCGACAAATTTCTGTTGTGATTTTTCACTGGACTGTGGAAAGCAGACAGCTGTCTGTACACGAAGAAGTCAATGCACGGCATCAAGTATGGACTACAATCGTCATTTTAAGACCATGAGAGATGTTGACATTTTTGTAAGTTGACTGAGAACAGTTTTGGATTGGACTGGATTGCTATTTAAAGTGTGTGTTGGACTGTTTGGAACCTCTTGACCTCAAAGGACCAGCGACGCACACCAAAATGTAAGTCCCTTTTCCATTGTTTATAAATCAAGGCTGTGAAATGAAAATTATAAAATCCGAGGAAAATTCGCAGGGGGTCTGGGGGGCGCAGCTCCCCAGGAGCCGGGGTCTAGGGCCTTGTGGGGCCCCAGAAACAAAAATAAATTTTCATCTACTGATACATTTTCAACATCTCCTGGAAGAACAAATCTCAAAATTAGTGCATATTTAAGTGATCCTAGATTCAACCTTTCATTTGAACCGTCAATGATCATGTTGAAATAACAGATTAAAATGTGGAAGTAGGACCTGGAATGATTTTCCTTTTAATTGTAAACCAAATGATGCATTAACTCAGAACAACTACATGAAATTCATGAAGACTGAAAAGACTGTTAAACCATGTCAAAAACCACAGCTAAATATCAATAACATACCTTATAGTAAAAAAGCCACACATTCTTGTGTAAATTCCTGTAAGTCCACTCAAAGCCAGTGTCTTTTTTCCCATGAAAAAAGTCGTACATTAATAAAAACTAATTTACATTGTTGTGTAAATTCATGTAGCCTAAATTCATTCAAAGTCACAATGTCTTTTTTTTTTCCAATGAAAGAAAGTCTACATTAATGAAAGAAAAAAAAGGCACATAATCTTTTCTAAATTCTGTTTGAACAGCACAATGTTTATTTTCCAGAGAGAGAAAAAAATTCTTACCAGTTTGCTTTTCCCGTTCATCTTTCAGGTGTGTTGATGAAGCCAGCAACAATTCCACGGATTCTTGTCCTTATCACACTTTCTCAAACCCTCTTTCTCACCATCTTCGCTCTGTCTGATGTCGCTCCGTGACACAGACATGTTGCAAAATTCTTCTTTTAAAAACTTGAAAGTTCCTAAAGTGTGCGATGTCCACATGCTATGTTTATCTAAGCTTCGCACAGGAGCCACACAATGTCACCGCAGCAACCAACCAGTCCCGCTTTACGACAACTGTCGTAACAGCCAGGCTTTGAGTGGCATTTTTCCTCTGCGAAACTCCGCGGATCCAAGGAAACTGATATGTATCTGTAACACACAGATCAGTGTCCATGGACTTGTAAAATTTGCATGATGTCGTAAAAAAAGAACGCTTTGCGATAAGAATTTTAAAAACAGTAACGCTCACGATTAAAGGAGTACAACACTAACCCCCCCCCGACCCCGCCCCGGGGGTGGGGGATTTAATCATGTTTCAATGTTTATGAGTGCAATGGAAGAATATTTCATTTCAGAATGAAATATTCTTCCATTGCATTAATGAAAAAACATTCATTATTTGTATAATATATATTTTTTTATACATAATAACAGATTAAAAAGTAGTGCTTTTTGTGAGGCAAACATGCAACCACTGTTCCACAGTGCCACCATACGACATGTAATTGTATGTACACGTATGTCAATGTATGTAATTCACATAACATCAACATGTATGTTTGGGCCTTGGTCCGACATCCAGATTAATCTACGGCCCTTCCCTTTGTGACACAGCTTGACATGAATCTGACAGGTCCTGTATTAATAATACTCTCAATTCAAAAACTGCACCTCAGCTCTCAATGACATTTGTGAATTTTGCAGAGTAATTCACCTGAACAGAAGGGGTTGGTGGGATTAAAGTTGATGGCAAATTCATGTGACACCTGAGAGAAGAAAGAAAAACACAAATAAGATCAATTGCACACACGGGGCTGAGTATCACAATAATATGAGGTCAAAGAGCTCGAGAGAAGGAACACCCTGGTTAGAGAATGCAGAGTTAAGCTCTGAGCCAGCCTTTAATCATCATGAGTTTTCTGGGTGGCAGCGTTTGACTTCAGTTCTCAGAACATGACCTTGTGTTTAATTCCCTAGAGGGGTGTGAATGTGCAGAGGTGCCCTAATTTAAGATGACCCCCAGACAGCAGGAAGGTTAACGTGTGTGTGCCTCCCTGCATGCATCAGTGCCTGTCATACAGTGATAGATATGATTCATTTCCTGATGTATATGTTGAACAGTAAAAACTAATTTAGCGCTAACCTGGCAGAAGTAATAACACGGCGGTGGCTAACATCAGTTATAATCATTTTATATAACTCTGCTAATCAAAGAATCACCATTTAAAAATTCTTAATGTATTAGCTGGATAACTAGCTACCATGGTAGTTGGCTACAATTACTAAAATGGCTATCTATGCTAACTCTGCTAGCTAGCATGCAACTGTTAAGAAATTAACCTGTTAAAATAATTTGCTAGTAAATAATATAAATCGCTAATATGTGTTTATTAAGTATTTTATAAAGCCTAAATAGATCCTTGTCATTTGATTGGTGGTTTGTAGGTCACGTGATATTGATCATTCGTCCCATTTGCCATTGTGTTCCATTTACAGTGCAATTTTTGTTCCATTTAGCATGCAAATTTGGTTCTATATATTTTGTACCATTGCACGCCGCCATGCGCTCACACTAGAGGCAATGGCGCTCATCTTAAAAACAAACAATAGCCCGAGACATTACCTAGACTCACTGGGCAACAGACGGGAAGGCTGGGTGCACCGATGGGGGCTCGACAGCAAGTCGGTGGGAGGGGGGGTCCTGAGGAAACAGTGTTTGACAGAGGCAGAGCCGCACAGGCCGGGTTGGCCCCGCCGCAGCTCGGGGCTTCGGGGAGGGGCCACTGGGGCACACTAGGCTCTGTCAGATGACATGTGGGTGAGATGGGGCGTCTGTCTCGCTACTGAGCTTTTGGGGACGCTGTAGCACCGGGAAGGGCGTAGGTCCCTTTTCTCTTGTTTATAAATTAATAAAATATCAAATGACTAGGATCTACGAGGTCTGTGATAAAAGTAACGGACCTTATTATTTTTTTCAAAAACCATATGGATTTGAATCACGTGTGATTACATCAGACATGCTTGAACCCTCGTGGGCATGCGAGAGTTTTTTCACGCCTGTCGGTTACGTCATTCGCCTGTGGGCAGTCTTTGAGTGAGGAGTCGCCCACCCTCTCGTCGTTTTTTCATTGTTTATGAATGGCTCAGAGACTGCTGCTTTGTTTGATCAAAATTTTTTCAAAACTGTAAGGCACAACTGAGTGGACACCATTCGATAAATTCAGCTGGTTTTCGGTAAAAATTTTAACGGCTGATGAGAGATTTTGGTCTGTAACTGTCGCTTTAAGGACGGCCCATGGCGCCTGATGGCGATCTGCGCTTCGAGGCGGCAGCGTCTCGCCGTTTCAAGTTGAAAACTTCCACATTTCAGGCTCTGTTGAACCAGTAAGTCGTCAGAGAACAGAGAACTTGCAGAAGAAGTCGGCATGAGTTTATTCGGACATTCCATTGTTAACGGACATTTTGTAATGAAAAAACGTGCGGGCAGAGTCACATGTCGGGCCGGACCCGACCGTGGGGGGTCGCGACAGGAAAAACACCTCCGTTGGAAACCTTAACGGGCAAGTTGGAACATGCCCAAGCTGTTTCTCAGTTACTCACTTGTTGAAAGCCATCAAAAGCCGCCTGAATTTTACAAATGGTTTTCAACACGGAGGTGTTTTTCCTGTCGCGGCGCACACACATTTGCGCGCACGTCTTTCATTACAAAATGTCCTTAAACAGTGGAATGTCCGCATAAAGTCCTCATGCCGGCCTCTTCTGAATCTTCTCTGTTCTCTCACGACGTTCTGGGTGAATTAAGCCTTAAATTAGAATGTTTTCAGGTCGAAACAGGCCGACGACGGCGCCTGGAAACGCTGCGCGACGTCCCGCTCCGTGGGAAGTCCTTACAGCGACAGAAACACCCCATAATTTGCATATGAAATTTGCATGGTCAATCCCTAATATGGGTGTAGCATGAATGAAATAGTAAAAGTAGTGCAGGAAATATACAGTTTCCATGTTAGTGTTCTCTGTTTTTAACACTAATACATTTGCTGACATATTTAAATACATGAACTGGTTGGACCTATCTGGAAAGCGTAGTGAGAAAGATCAGTTAACCGTTCCTTCGTGGTAACTGCACAAGTCTGCCGCATAAGTGGAGGGAGCAGACGTGAACATGAGGAGACACTTTAGTGGATGGACTGACAGATGGGGAGGAAATGAGATGTTTAGTTGTCTGGGAGATTGAATGATTGACTAGTTTAGTCATTTATTTTTTGCAATTCCTGCAGGGCAGCAGTCTGACTGACTGTTATTATTGAATATCTATCAGTGGTGGAGTGAATGAAAAACTCATCAATGCCTCTGTTGTTTTCAGTCACACTTACATGACACATACAGAGGTGCCAGAGCTTCAGGGACTGACTGGATGGTGAAACTGCAGCTCAAAACCACACACCTCACCATCCAGCCATCAGTGGCTGAATAATACCACATTTCCCGGAGTATAAATCACACCTTTTTTCTGTATTATCAGCCATTTATTTGGGGTTTTTGTGCTTGTTGAAGTGCACTTTTTATTATTGGCATTTATTGTTTTCTTATTAGAGTTTCTTATTTTGTTTCGTGCTTTGACTCCTGCATATTAATTGGCATTATAATAATACAATAACATGCTTTTGGAGGGCAGTATGCATTTTCAAGAGGCCCGACGTCCATGCCCATGCCTCGTCTAACTCGGGCAAATAGCTGTCATTTTGGGCGACAGGATGGACGTAGGGAATCAGAAAAATGCATACCGCACAACAACAGCATGTTATTTGCATTATCATCACTTTTTACTGAGATACACAACACGTAACGCGTACATAAAAAGTTGGCTCACTTAACTTCTGCCTTGTCGCCTGGCGCGCGTGCTGCTCTCCAAATTCGGCAGTGCTTCCTCATCAAGCTGGCTGCTTTAGCTGCTGTTCATTGTCGTACTATCCATGAGAAAATCATCCAGAATATCCATATTGGGACCAAAACACACGTCTCGCCTTTTCATCTTTTCCTCTGGGGACAGTTTTTTTTCCTCCTCTGCGGACAGTTCTTGGGCTGCGCGCTATGACGTCATTTGTTTACGCACAGCGGGCGGGTATAGCCAGATAGCGTCGACGTAAATCTACAATACCGGCCTAGCAATGCCCCTGTAAAGTGATAACAATAATTATTATTATTAACAAGTAAATTGCCTATAAGGGCAAGGGAAACAACTGTAAGTTGATTTTTGGCTGTCAGATCATCTTATCACCTAAATTTAACTTCTCAAATGAGTAAACAGTTGAGACCCTACTGCATATTTGAGCAGCTTTTGTCACCATCTAGACGGTGAAGTGAGCATTTCAGGACTTCTGATACATTTCCTACTTGAAACCCAAAATTCAGTTAAAAAAAAGGGATTTATAAATGTCAGAAATGCATGATTTTTTGTGCAGGCAGAGCTTTGACGTTCCAGTATGAATGTATAAAAATTCTTATTGAGAGTTTTACGGCTCTTGGGTTTTAGGATGCATAAGGTTTTGCTGTACAGACAGATGGGAGGATAGACAGAAGGACAGTAATTTCTCTTGACAAGCACAACCTACAGTTGTGAATAACAAATGTGTTCTTTTTCTGTATAAGTTGCAGGACCTCCCAAACTAGTAATAAAAATAAAAAACACAACTTATACACCAGAAAATACAGTACATCTGTTCTCGTTTTAAATATATTAAAAAAAGCTTTAGGTTTCATTTTCCTTCCACTCCTCAAGCCACTTACTCAAAGCAAGTAAAGAACTCGTAAAAAGAATGAAAAGGCTTCAACTGATGCTTGTGCATCAACAGGTTTCACCATCTGTTGGTTCTGCAGGCAAAACTCCAGCTCACAAATTTAGTGAGTCTTCATCCTGCACTGCTTCAGCTGAAGGCATTTCCACTGATAAATCTGAAACTAACGTCACCTCAACTTCAGCTGATTCAGCTTGTTTTCCCCATGCATAGTCAAAGGTAACCAGGATCCCAGACCCACTGAGATATTAAGGTTCAGGTCTGATAATGTCACAAACAGTGACTCCTAACCTCCCCAAATGATACCAAACCCAAGAAGCCCATTCTCCACAGATGCCAGGGGGTCTGACAAAACGTTGCTAAGTGATGTCACATAAGGGAACGAGACAAAGAACATATAAGCAAAGCTGAGGGGTCGACACACTTAACGCTAAACATTCACCAACATGTAAAATATTGTGAAGAAATGCTGTCCATTTCTCCCACACGTTCTACCTCCCACCCTCTATACAGCTCTCTGAAGCTCTCTCGCCTTTGTCCTTTTCATCAGCTTAGCGCCATGGCAACACAGATGGGTTGACAGTTGCGTAATCATGTGAATATGCATGTATAATACTTATCATCTTTATCCGTGTGTGTGTGTTTTTAAATGCATGTAGAATAGAGTCTTGGTTCATCTGTATGTTTGCACAGGCCAGCCTCTGAGACGCACTCTGTTACATGGATCACACATATCTGTGCCTCACACAAACACACAGACAAACACATACCTTCCAGTCTGGTGGGAGTTGTGCTCCAAATCCCAAAGCAGGAAACATTTTGTCGCTGAAGAGGAAGTCATGACAGATAACAGATTGGAGGGTTAATCAAATCCCCTTTTTTAATCTAAATTCAACAAGCTGTATTTAGAGAGCAAATAATAATAATAATAATAATGTTACTGTTTTTATAAATAATCACAGCACTGATTTTATTTTTTTTAACTGTATAATGCTGTGAATGTATGCTTTCACAAACATGGGTGTCTTTATTTTTTATTTATTATTCAGGCCACGTGGCGGCACAGTGGATTAGTGGTTAGCACTGGTGCCTCACAGCAAGAAGGTCGTGGGTTCGCTTCCTACCCTTTCTGTGTGGACTTTGCATGTTTGTCTGTGTGGGTTTCCTCCGGGCACTCGGGTTTTCTCCCACAATCAAAAAAACATGCTTATTTAGGATCTGCTCCTTTCACTGCCCCTGACTAAGGCAGAGTCTCTACATCTGGAGTTGGTCCCTGGGTGCCAGACTGTGTCTGCCCACTGCTCCTAGTGGTTGGATTGTGTCTAATTGCAATTAGGATGGGTTAAATGCAGAGGACAAGTTTTGTTGTATATAATAATATATTATAATATATATATATATTATATATTATATATATAATATATATATATATATATATATATGGTGTCCCAAAAAAATATAGAACATTTAAAACACTCAGTTTGACCCTTAAATGCTCCAAACCTAATCACTTATGTTTCTTTTATACTTGCAGAGACCCTGAAGTTTATGTTGATGCCAAGCAAGACTCAGGAAAATGCCAAGATTAACCATACTACAGTGAACAAAAATTGAGTTTTGGCAACAGACCAAGAGTGTCAAACAGGTGCAGCGACTTTATGCTAGACTGACAAATGCAGGGCCAATATTGACATTGGCATGAAATACTTCAACCTTTCAACTTTCTATCCAGCCATAAATTTATTTCCTAGACATATGCATTTCAGCAATAATCGGGTACATTCTTATATAAGTGGATATGAAGTAGACTGTAATACAAACGTTGCCTGCTTTTTAAAAAAATTATGCCTGATTTCCTCAATTTTGAAACTGGGACAGAAACTGGGGCCAAACATGAGCAGTGGAACACCAATCTAAGAACTGCTTTACCAAGAGTTTCATGACACAAAGGTAATTGTTAAATGAGCAAAAATATACAAAAATAATTCATAAACTACTGGGTCAATGTTTATTACTGTAGTTGTTGCTAATGAACTTGTGAAGGGAAACAGCGTTTGTGGGGTTGAAACATGGGTGTCTGCTTGGACTTTTCTGGCCACTGGGGTCCTCAACACTGCAGCACCTGTGTGCCAGATCACACAAAGAGAAATGCACCACATGACCATAGTATTCCAACTGATGCTGCGTCTCCATATAAGTGATAAAGTAAGTCCCTCCAGCTGCTCCCTTGTTGGCTCTCGGGGTTGCTACAGCAGATCCAAGGTGGATCCTGCATATTGATTTTTTTCACATTTTACACCAGATGCCCTTCTTGACACGAATCCATATTACATGGAGAATGGGCAGGAGTGAGTTTGAACCAGGAACCTTCTGCACTGAAAACAAGAGCATTTAAACGCTTGGCCACCGCCCCTGCCTACTCCTGATTTTTGTCACCCTAAGTATCCACTTGTTTGACACAAAATCATTCCAGTGATATTTAAGGATCCTCCAAAGAGGCAGAGTACCAAAGATATCTATCCCACAACTAAGGTTACCAGTTAGCATCCAGGTCTCACAAAGACACAGCAAGGACACTAAACACTTGGACCTTCGTCATCCTGCAAAGATATCAGGTTTGACAAAAACCTCTGTCCAGTGACCTCATGACACATCTTCCCAGGTATCTCTCAACTTCAACTGCCAAGTACCCAGAGACATGTACATCAGTATTAAGATAAGTAAACCTCTGTTTGAATAATAGAGATGCACTTCTGATGTCCGAATCCAAGAAGTCACTGTCTTGATCCAAGACAATCGCAAACCAGACACTCTGATTTCTCCCTCAGCTTATCAAATGCTGCAATCAGGGGATGTATTGGTTCCGTGTCACATTCTATTCCAAATGATCTACTGAATGATAATCCTAGAAAATGTGTTTTTTGGGTTACAGTTTTTCCAACCTTGACCTAACTGTTCTAAAAGTTAATCCTCTTGACACATGCACACAAGGAACACGACTGATTACAATACCCCGCTCTACCGCCAGCGTGCAGGGGAAATGTAGGGAATTATTTCCAGCTGGGTTTGACAGTGTTTGTAGAAGCTGCTGCCACAACATGCCTCAGAAAAAAACAGCAAATAATAACCAGGAATAACCATCTGTGATCCTGGCAGTAAAAATAGTTTGTTAAACATGTGAGCGAGGTGAACATGAAGCTGTGTACAGAAAATCAATGAATAAACATTGGAACTATTACACACTCTGGAGGGCCAAACGCTGCCTGAAGCAACTGTGAAGGAAATAAAGTCTCCTGCAGCTACTGTATATATTTACAAGTAAATTGGCATGTTAATAATGAGGCTTTAATACTGCCTTATAATTAGAGTCTTTAATATGGAAACAACTGAGCCTTTGTGGGCAAACTGTGATATAAAAGAACTACTAGTACTTGGGGGGGAGCTGTAATCATAGAGGAAATGCATAACACTGTATGCTACATTAACTACCCACTCCTTCCTTTACAAAATGCAGATTAAAATATACTGCACAGAATGCCTAAAGTGCCTTTCTCCGATGCAATCTAGTGAGTAAATGTACCAGTAACTAGTCCTCTGTAGTACTGAATGGGAGTATAAAGTATAACAGAGAAAAATCCGGCACAGTTAATGTCCTCATCAGTTCCAAGTATAATTCCCAGTGAGGCACTTGTGAAAATGGGAGGGACAGTACAAGACAGAAGAACTGACAAGTATCGTAGTATACCTCTGTTAAACTACAACATTCTTGTTTCTATTTAAAGTTGTAATTAACCTAATTTTCATTAACCGCTGAATGAAGACCCAAAAAGAAAAGGATTCTCAGAGAATGCCTGTGTATAAGACAGTCCTACAGGTACACTACAGTACTTACTTCAGTACATCTGTGGTGTTAAGTGACATTAAGTGGAAAAATGAGATACTCACCTGTCATAGTCCTGTATAATTTGTCCTACAGCTAATATAGCTGCCAGATACTCATTGCTGCCCAGTGGGTTAATGTAATGGAGCGATGATGGCTCTTGAGGGTTTCCATTGGATGCTGTGAAGTCTATGCCGACCTGTAGGAACAGAGAAATATGCTTTGAGTATGTGGCATCTTAAGGCATTTTCACACTCAAATTTTTGTTTATTTGGTTTTACATTCCAATCATGCAGTAGCACCAAAGACATTTACACAGATATAAATGTGTCCTGTCATCCTCTTCCACATGGGCTACAACTGTCTATACTTGATGATTAATCTGGAGATGGATCGTCTCTTGTTCTCAAAGTACTAAGACTCAGAGACATGAGCGCTACTGCTGAGATGAGTGAATCCCTCAATAAGTGTGACACTTTCATTGCACACAGATATACTTGTGACAGACAAGTCCAGGAAGTCATTGAAAGCCTGGATCATGGTGTTTATCCAGAAAAATCCTAAAGCCATATACTCTGACTCCTCACTCACCTTCTCAGGTGATGTAATTAGGACATTCATCAAGTCTCCACAGACCCACCCAACACTCAGTCCATGCAACCATTGAACAGGAGCCAGAACACATCCTTGATGAACGCCAAACATCACAAGAAAAAAAACTTAAAGATTCTGTGCCCATTCTGCACAGCACTGACAGTGCCTGTGCATAGGATGGCCATTATGTCCAGCAACTTGTTGGGGATTACATAAGCTGTTTGGATGTTCCTAAGAGCACCTCAGAAACAAGAGAACAATAGCGCTTGGTGACATTTTCAATATGGCAGCCATGTTTGAGATCAGATTGGAATGCCTTCAACAAACTCTGGTGTCCTGATAGGACAGAACATTTATGCCAAGTTTCAATTTCACTGCCTCAGCAGTTTCAGAGAAGAAGATGTTTCCACACATCGCCGCCAATGCCAACAGAGAGACAACCCATGACATAAACCCACCGGACCTTTGGAAGCAAACATCCACAGTATATAGTCGTGATTGCGCATAATCATGTGTATGGCAGGAAGTATTATTAAAGACTAACAGAGGGCAGGTCTGTGTGTGGATACCTCAGTCAGCTGGAAAAGTAGGAGTACAGAGAAGTGCGGTTCACTGGGCAGTAAAACATAGTGCAAAGAGAGAGCGACAGCATGTCCATCATCACATCCTTCACTGTCTAATGATGCGATCAGTAGTAACAGCCTCAAAGGAACTTCACATATGACCTGAGATTAATCTCACTCTTTCCATGACGGTGGTTCTGTACAGTGGTTCCACACCATAGGCGCGCCAGTGCAGTTTTAAAATACAACTACCATAACAGTACATTGGGTTTTAAATGGCCATTTCTTAAGTTGCATGAAAATACTTGTAATCACCAGAGTTTATGCCTTGTTGATTTTACACATTTTACAGTGTTATTTTCTTTTGTAAAACTGAAAAGAATAAAAAGCATAAGGGTTATACACATTCTGTTATTCCTTCCATACACTCATAGCCCACATGGTTCAACTCATTTGTTAAGTGCCATATCACAACATGTCTTCAGGGAAAAATTCCCACAGGATTTTTTGGATTATTGAAATTTTTTTATTTATTTTTTTATTTGACTTGTTGATTGCTAACCATGTGCCAAATTTCACCTTAAATGCTGCATAAATGGCTGAAAAATGGCCATATATGTGATTTTAAGATGGCCACCATGGTGGCCCTATTTGAGATCAGATCGAAATGCACACCAAATTTCAGCTCCATTGATTCAGTGGTTTTGTGGAAGATGGTGTTTAAAGTGACAACTAGGAAAAGTGGCCATATGGTCACAGTTCAGGGGTCATGTCAAGGTCAAAATTAAAACTTTGAAAAAACCCATTAGAAATATTTTTTGGCTTGATGACAGCTATCCATGTAGCAAATATCAGCTCAATTTCTGCATAAGTGGCTGACAAATGACAATATATGAGATTTTCAACATGGTCGCCATGGCAGCCATATTTGAAATTGGATTGGAACGACTCAAACAAACTTTGGTGTCCTCATGGGTAGGAACACGCACACCAAATTTCAGCTTCATGTTGATGTTACCTCCAAAAAGGTTCAGCAAAGATTGTTCTTTTTGAGGAAAATGAGAACCTTCCAGATTTCTTCTGAGATGATGACTCTCTTTTATAGAAGTTTTATTGAATCTGTTTTAACTTTTTGTATTGTTGCATGGTTTGGAAATTTGAATTGTTCCAATAAGAGTCGTCTCAGAAGTCTTGTCAAAACTGCTGGAAAAATCTCAGAAAAGTCAGCAGGCCCCGGTAATGTCTATTTTTAGGTCCTGAGAAAGGCTAATGCTATTCTGGATTGTCCTAATGACCTACTGAAAAAGAGTTTGAGCTTTTGCCCTCAGGCCGTCATTTTAGGGCTCCTATGAGGAGGACTAAAAGATTTCAGGTCTCGTTTATCCCCAGTCCAATTTCATTACTTAATGGCAATTAGCCTTTGATGCTCTTGTTTATTTTGCGCTACTACTGCTTATTTGCACATCCACACATTGCCCTTTTGCAATACTTTGTTTTTGCATGAATTCTGGATTGAATATTTGACATTGTATGTGTATGGGTATTGTTTTTATTATGTCTGATCTTAGACCTTTAATTGGAACTTATTTTCACTTTTAATATTATTATATTATTGTTATTATTATTGGGGAGGTGATGGTCTAGTGGTTAAGGTGTTGGGCTTGAGTCCAGAAGATCATAGGTTCAAATCCCCGCCTGACTGGAAAATCACTAAGGGCCCTTGGGCAAGGCCTTTAATCCCCTATTGCTCCCGGTGTGTAGTGAGCACCTTGTATGGTAGCACCCTGACATCGGGGTGAATGTGAGGCATTATTGTAAAGCGCTTTGAGCATCTGATACAGATGGAAAAGCGCTATATAAATGCAGTCCATTTACCATTATTGTCTTTGTGTACCTTGTCTTTTGTGTGCTCCTGCTGCAACACTAATTTCCCTTTACGGGACAATAAAAAAATTCTGATTCTGATACAAAGCTTCAACAATTAGTGTCCTCAGTTCCCAAATGCTTATTGAGTGTTGTTAGAAGGAAAGGTGATGTAATACAGTGTTAAACATACCACTGTGCCAGCTTTTTTGAAACGTGTTGCAGACATCCATTTCAAAATAAGCAAATATTTGCACAAAAACAATAAAGTTTCAGTTTGAACATTAAATATCTCGTCTTTGTGGTGTATTCAATTGAATATAGGTTGAAGAGGATTTGCAAATCATTGTATTCTGTTTGCATTTTATACAATGTCCCAACTTCATTGGAATTGGGGTTGTATTTATACAGGTAGGGGTGGTGGCCAAGTGATTAGTGCACTTGGTTTCAGTGTGGAAGGTTCCGGGTTCAAACCCCACCCCTGTCACATTTCTCTGTGTAATGTGGAGTTGCGTCAGGAAGGTTATCCGGTGTACAATCTGTGCCAGTTCAACATTCACATCTGCTGTGGCGACCCCGAGTGAAAAACAAGGGAGCAGCTGAAGGGACTTACTTTTAGACAGCGAATAATTTATTTTTATTTTGCTTCTGTACTCTGCAATGGAGTTGAAAAGAAACAATTAAGATGAGCTTGAAATGCAGCTTTTCAGCTATAATTCAAGGGCGTAAATATAATTAGCCATTCAATTACAGCTGTGTGAATAAACACTGCCTCAATTTCCAGAGCTCATAACTGCAGCTTCTCTCCCCCTGCCATCCCCTCATTACCCCATCCCCAGGGATTGCGAGCTCTTGCTTGCCTCTACTGGTGGTTGGCTCTCACTGCGGTATTGTATCACTTCCTGTTCTGGAGCACAGCGGTGTTTTGCTGTATCTGTTAGCTGTTTAATCTGCGCAGTTAGATTGATCTAGTTAACTAGATAATGATTTGTTTCACAGTGTAATCTTCACGTGCCTTAACTAAGGCACTCCCTCTGCTGGATCACCTCTAAATTATTTACACATTATTCACTTTGTGTGTTTTTAGGAATCCGCTAGCTTAGCGCAGCTACTAGCTCTTAGCCGGTTTAGCATGGCGGCTTCTCCTGTCTCTCCTGCACTTTTCTGCTCTGGGTGTGAAATGTTTAGTTATTCCTCGGCCTCCTTCAGCAGTAATGGTACTTGTAATAAGTGTAGCTTATTCGTAGCTTTGGAGGCCAGACTGGGCGAATTGGAGACTCGGCTCCGCACCGTGGAAAATTCTACAGCTAACCAGGCCCCTGTAGTCGGTGCGGACCAAGGTAGCTTAGCCGCCATTAGTTTCCCTCCGGCAGATCCCGAGCAGCCGGGAAAGCAGGCCGACTGGGTGACTGTGAGAAGGAAGTGTAGTTCTAAACAGAAGCCCCGTGTACACCGCCAACCCGTTCACATTTCTAACGGTTTTTCCCCACTCGATGACACACCCGCCGAGGATCAAACTCTGGTTATTGGCGACTCTGTTTTGAGAAATGTGAAGTTAGCGACACCAGCAACCATAGTCAACTGTCTTCTGAGGGCCAGAGCAGGCGACATTGAAGGAAATTTGAAACTGCTGGCTAAGGCTAAGCGTAACTTTGGTAAGATTGTAATTCACGTCGGCAGTAATGACACCCGGTTACGCCAATCGGAGGTCACTAAAATTAACATTGAATCGGTGTGTAACTTTGCAAAAACAATGTCGGACTCTGTAGTTTTCTCTGGGCCCCTCCCCAATCGGACCGGGAGTGACATGTTTAGCCGCATGTTCTCCTTGAATTGCTTGCTGTCTGAGTGGTGTCCAAAAAATGAGGTGGGCTTCATAGATAATTGGCAAAGCTTCTGGGGAAAACCTGGTCTTGTTAGGAGAGACGGCATCCATCCCACTTTGGATGGAGCAGCTCTCATTTCTAAAAATCTGGCCAATTTTCTTAAATCCTCCAAACCGTGACTATCCAGGGTTGGGACCAGGAAGCAGAGTTGTAGTCTTACACACCTCTCTGCAGCTTCTCTCCCCCTGCCATCCCCTCATTACCCCATCCCCGTAGAGACGGTGCCTGCTCCCAGCCCACCAATAACCAGCAAAAATCTATTTAAGCATAAAAATTCAAAAAGAAAAAATAATATAGCACCTTTAACTGCACCACAGACTAAAACAGTTAAATGTGGTCTATTAAACATTAGGTCTCTCTCTTCTAAGTCCCTGTTAGTAAATGATCGAATAATTGATCAACATATTGATTTATTCTGCCTTACAGAAACCTGGTTATAGCAGGATGAATATGTTAGTTTAAATGAGTCAACACCTCCGAGTCACACTAACTGCCAGAACGCTCGTAGCACGGGCCGAGGCGGAGGATTAGCAGCAATCTTCCATTCCAGCTTATTAATTAATCAAAAACCCAGACAGAGCTTTAATTCATTTGAAAGCTTGACTCTTAGTCTTGTCCATCCAAATTGGAAGTCCCAAAAACCAGTTTTATTTGTTATTATCTATCGTCCACCTGGTCGTTACTGTGAGTTTCTCTGTGAATTTTCAGACCTTTTGTCTGACTTAGTGCTTAGCTCAGATAATTATAGTGGGCGATTTTAACATCCACACAGATGCTGAGAATGACAGCCTCAACACTGCATTTAATCTATTATTAGACTCAATTGGCTTTGCTCAAAATGTAAATGAGTCCACCCACCACTTTAATCATATCTTAGATCTTGTTCTGACTTATGGTATGGAAATTGAAGACTTAACAGTATTCCCTGAAAACTCCCTTCTGTCTGATCATTTCTTAACAACATTTACATTTACTCTGATGGACTACCCAGCAGTGGGGAATAAGTTTCATTACACTAGAAGTCTTTCAGAAAGCACTGTAACTAGGTTTAAGGATATGATTCCTTCTTTATGTTCTCTAATGCCATATACCAACACAGTGGAGAGTAGCTACCTAAACTCTGTAAGTGAGATAGAGTATCTCGTCAATAGTTTTACATCCTCATTGAAGACAACTTTGGATGCTGTAGCTCCTCTGAAAGAGAGAGCTTTAAATCAGAAGTGCCTGACTCTGTGGTATAACTCTCAAACTCGCAGCTTAAAGCAGATAACCCGTAAGTTGGAGAGGAAATGGCGTCTCACTAATTTAGAAGATCTTCACTTAGCCTGGAAAAAGAGTCTGTTGCTCTATAAAAAAGCCCTCCGTAAAGCTAGGACATCTTACTACTCATCACTAATTGAAGAAAATAAGAACAACCCCAGGTTTCTTTTCAGCACTGTAGCCAGGCTGACAAAGAGTCAGAGCTCTATTGAGCCGAGTATTCCTTTAACTTTAACTAGTAATGACTTCATGACTTTCTTTGCTAATAAAATTTTAACTATTAGAGAAAAAATTACTCATAACCATCCCAAAGACATATCGTTATCTTTGGCTGCTTTCAGTGATGCTGGTATTTGGTTAGACTCTTTCTCTCTGATTGTTCTGTCTGAGTTATTTTCATTAGTTACTTCCTCCAAACCATCAACATGTCTATTAGACCCCATTCCTACCAGGCTGCTCAAGGAAGCCCTACCATTAATTAATGCTTCGATCTTAAATATGATCAATCTATCTTTATTAGTTGGCTATGTACCACAGGCTTTTAAGGTGGCAGTAATTAAACCATTACTTAAAAAGCCATCACTTGACCCAGCTATCTTAGCTAATTATAGGCCAATCTCCAACCTTCCTTTTCTCTCAAAAATTCTTGAAAGGGTAGTTGTAAAACAGCTAACTGATCATCTGCATAGGAATGGTCTATTTGAAGAGTTTCAGTCAGGGTTTAGAATTCATCATAGTACAGAAACAGCATTAGTGAAGGTTACAAATGATCTTCTTATGGCCTCAGACAGTGGACTCATCTCTGTACTTGTTCTGTTAGACCTCAGTGCTGCTTTTGATACTGTTGACCATAAAATTTTATTACAGAGATTAGAGCATGCTATAGGTATTAAAGGCACTGCGCTGCAGTGGTTTGAATCATATTTATCTAATAGATTACAATTTGTTCATGTAAATGGGGAATCTTCTTCACAGACTAAGGTTAATTATGGAGTTCCACAAGGTTCTGTGCTAGGACCAATTTTATTCACTTTATACATGCTTCCCTTAGGCAGTATTATTAGGCAGCATTGCTTAAATTTTCATTGTTACGCAGATGATACCCAGCTTTATCTACACCAATTAGCTAAACTGCAGGATTGTCTTACAGACATAAAGACATGGATGACCTCTAATTTCCTGCTTTTAAACTCAGATAAAACTGAAGTTATTGTACTTGGCCCCACAAATCTTAGAAACATGGTGTCTAACCAGATCCTTACTCTGGATGGCATTACCCTGACCTCTAGTAATACTGTGAGAAATCTTGGAGTCATTTTTGATCAGGTTATGTCATTCAATGCGTATATTAAACAAATATGTAGGACTGCTTTTTTGCATTTGCGCAATATCTCTAAAATTAGAAAGGTCTTGTCTCAGAGTGATGCTGAAAAACTAATTCATGCATTTATTTCCTCTAGGCTGGACTATTGTAATTCATTATTATCAGGTTGTCCTAAAAGTTCCCTGAAAAGCCTTCAGTTAATTCAAAATGCTGCAGCTAGACTACTGACAGGGACTAGAGGGAGAGAGCATATTTCACCCATATTGGGTTCTCTTCATTGGCTTCCTGTTAATTCTAGAATAGAATTTAAAATTCTTCTTCTTACTTATAAGGTTTTGAATAATCAGGTCCCATCTTATCTTAGGGACCTCATAGTACCATATCACCCAAATAGAGCGCTTCGCTCTTAGACTGCAGGCTTACTTGTAGTTCCTAGGACTTTTAAGAGTAGAATGGGAGGCAGAGCCTTCAGCTTTCAGGCTCCTCTCCTGTGGAACCAGCTCCCAATTCGGATCAGGGAGACAGACACCCTCTCTAGTTTTAAGATTAGGCTTAAAACTTTCCTTTTTGCTAAAGCTTATAGTTAGGGCTGGATCAGGTGACCCTGAACCATCCCTTAGTTATGCTGCTATAGACTTAGACTGCTGGGGGGTTCCCATGATGCACTGAGTGTTTCTTTCTCTTTTTGCTCTGTATGCACCACTCTGCATTTAATCATTAGTGATTGATCTCTGCTCTCTACCACAGCATGTCTTTTTCCTGATTCTCTCCCTCAGCACCAACCAGTCCCAGTAGAAGACTGCCCCTCCCTGAGCCTGGTTCTGCTGGAGGTTTCTTCCTGTTAAAAGGGAGTTTTTCCTTCCCACTGTCGCCAAGTGCTTGCTCACAGGGGGTCGTTTTCACCGTTAGGGTTTTTCTGTAATTATTGTATGGCTTTGCCTTGCAATATGAAGCGCCTTGGGGCAACTGTTTGTTGTGATTTGGCGCTATATAAATAAAATTGATTTGATAGCTAATTTATTATAATTAATCATTTCCATCAATCATTAAGAAATACAAACATTATGGTACTTTATGGTAATTATGCTTGCAGTCGGCAGTTCTGAAATATAACGCAATGCTAAAATACCCTCGACCGTATGAGCATTGGTTTCTTTATAATTTGCAGTTGTTTAATTGGTATCCCACTGCAGACTATACACACACACACGCACACATTTTATATATATATATATAGAGAGAGAGAGAGAGAGAGAGAGAGAGAGAGAGAGAGAGAGAGAGAGAGAGAGAGAGAGAGAGAGAGAGAGAGAGATAAAAATGTAAAATGTACTTACAATAGATCAATATTAGCTGTCTTTGAACTTGTCCAAGGTCTGTCTCCCAAAAATGTTCCCTGTGAATTTGAAGACCCTGGCAGTAACAGGACTGCGCTTATGCTGAGCACAGACAGACGGACGAATGGACAGATGAAAACCTTTCGAAATACCCAAGGGCCATATTTTGATGGCCTTGGCCAAAAATGAAATGACCATGAAAGTAGGAGACTAGTGAGGGAAGCCACCATGATACTCCTGGCCTTTATGGTGGAGTCGAACAGAGAAGGATTTGCAGAAAAGACAACAGAAATCTAGGTTTGAGTGTGCCTTCATCCTTCCTTAAATGCTCCACAACACCATGGAGGTGTACAACTGATGAAGCAAAACATAAAAATTGCACAGTTTGGACAGTGTAAAGGTTTACTGCCTGGCTTTGTGCACAATGTTTGTGGAATCACTGGATACTCAGACTGCAGGGCTTCAGAAACTGAGCTAAAAGTGGAATGTCTGTGCTTGGAATAGGTTCAAGCTTTCAATGACTTCCTGGATTCAGCCATTAGAAATGCATCTGTAGAGACATGCACTTGTCTCGGCAGTGATCTTCACCTCTGTGGGTCCTCAGCATTTGTGATAGAGAGAAGCCTGGGAACATCTCATGGAGTTATGAAGCTGTTGGACAGAGGTGTTTGATGATGCTTTTATCTTTGCAGGAGAACGAAGGTCCAGGTCTTAAGCTTCCTGGTGCTTCCAGACTTACTGCATGGTTGTGAGACTTGGATGCTAATCACTGACTTAAGTTGAGGACTGGATGTCTATTCGGTACCAGGTCTCTTCAGACAATCCTGGAATAGTGCTGGAATGACTTTGTGAAATGAACTTTCTTAGGGAGACTCAGCTGAAGAGGTTGACGTGCATTGTGAAAGAACGCCAACTATGACACTTTGGCTATGTGGCACATTCCTGTGGGTACGATCCAATATGCAGGTGCACCAGAGTTGAGAACCTCAGCAAACTGGAGAAGGCCAAGGGAATGCCCACGTTTCACCTTGCTGTAGCAGATGGATAGATTACTTCTGAGAGGTGAAGTGGACCAGCTGCCATCCAGGACTCAAGGTGGTTCTGTGGTATGGTGGATGCAATGGCACCAGCACGTATTCCCAGACCTGACCTGGAGATTAGATAACAATGTTTCTGGTCCAGGTATATCCCTGCTAAGTGATGCTCAGATGGAGGTCCTCATCCTCATCCTAAATGCCAACGTTGCTAACCTGTATGAACAGAACTGTCACCTCATAGTGACAAAAACAAACAAAATATACTCAAAGGTCTGCATTTAGTTCTACTGCAAGTACTGAAAAAAGTGCATAGCACAAAAATAAAGGACTAAATCTGAGTCCTACTTTCTGAAAATGCAAGCTTTTCATCACAGGATGAATAAAACAAAACTTTTGTTCTGCAATGTGCACATAAACAAATAACTGCCCTCAAACATCTACATGCATATTTGTAACCCAGATGACCACATGCTGAGACATATATAGCACAGAATAAGGAGACGTACACATGCGTGCACTCACATTCAGCCTACACACAAAGCAAAAAGGCAGAGACACAAAACACACACAGTCAAACTGAAAATGGGATTTGGAATGACAGGTTTTGCCTCCAGCACTGAACAGAGGTTTGTGTGCTGAGAAGAATAAAATCCTCAAATTCCACCTCCCTACTATCACCATATAGATGGCCTGGAACATCTGTTTCTTTGATTTTATGTCTGCTTGGTGCCACTAGGATGTTATACAACAGGAATGTTCAGCTTCAGTGAGTTACAACTGAGGACAGAAAAGATGAAGAAGATGAATAAACAGAAGGTGATAAAAGTGGTGGAGCATCACCCTCCCCCCACCCCCCATACACACACACACACACACACACACACACACACACACACACACACACACACACACACACACACACACACACACACACACACACACACACACACACACACCAAAAAAAAAGAAAAACTAAAGAGGTAAAAGACACAAAGACAGCATGTAAATATCAGGCGGAGGTGTCAGAGAGCTACGAGGTGACACATCAGGTGCTGTTATGCAGGTGCATACAATTGTTTTTGTCATGGAATGTCATATTTCAGCTTTCAGAATAAATGACACAAAGTCACTTTCTTTTATTTATTTATTTTTGCATTTTGTTGTTACAGCCTTATTCCAAAATGGATAAAATTCATTTTTTCCCTCAAAATTCTACATAACACACAGTACCCCATAAAAAACAATATGAAATAAAGTTTTGTAGAATTTTGTAAATTTATTAAGAATAATAATAATAAAAAAAACTAAGAAATCGCATGTACTTTGCCATGCCGCTCAAAATGGAGCTCTTCATCCTGTTTCCACTGATTATCCTTGAGATGTTTCTGCAGCTTAATTGGAGTCCACTTGTGGTAAATTCAGTAGATTGGAGATGACTTGGAAAGACACACGCCTGTCTACATATAAGGTTCCACAGTTGACAGTGCATGTCAGAGCTCAAACCAAACATCAAGTCAAAGGAATTGACTGTCAACCTCTGAGACAGGATTGTCTCGAGGCACAAATCTGGGGAAGGGTACAGAAACGTTTCTGCTGCTTTGAAGGTCCCAATGAGCACAGTGGCCTCCATCATCCGTAAACGGAAGAGGTTCAGGTCCAGCAGGACTCTTCCTAGAGCTGGCCACCCATCTAAACTGACTCTGAGCGATTGGGGGAGAAGGGCCTTACTTAGGGAGGTGACCAAGAACCCAGTGATCACTCTGTCAGAGCTCCAGCATTCCTCTGTGAAGAGAGGAGAAACTTCCAGAAGGACAACCATTTCTGCAGCAATCTACCAATCAGGCCTGTTCGTAGAGTGGCCAGATGGAAGCCACTCCTTAGTAAAAGGCACATGACAGCCCACTTTCAGTTTGCCAAAAGGCACCTGAAGGACTTTCAGACCATTAGGAGCAAAATTCTCTGGTCTGATGAGACAAAAATTGAACTCTGGTGTGAATGCCAGGCGTCATGTTTGGAGGAAATCAGGCACCATCCCTACAGTGAAGCATGGTTGTGGCAGCATCATGCTGTGGGGATGTTTTTCAGCAGCAGGAACTGGAAGACTAGTCAGGATTGAGGGAAAGATGAATTCAGCAACGTACAGACATCCTGGATGAAAACCTGCTCCAGAGTGCTTTTGACCTCAGACTGGGGCGATGGTTCATCTTTCAGCAGGACAATGACCCTAAGCACACAGCCAAGATATCAAAGGAGTGGCTTCAAGACAACTCTGTGAATGTCCTTGAGTGGCCCAGCCTCTGGAGAGATCTGAAAATGGTTGTGCACCAACACTCCCCATCTACCCTGATGGAGCTTGAGAGGTGCGGCAAAACTGCCCAAAGATAGGTGCACCAAGATTGTAGTATCATATTCAAGAAGACTTGAGGCTGTAACTGCTGCCAAAGGTGCATCACCAAAGTACTGAGTAAAGGGTATGAATAGTTATGGGCATGTGATTTCCATCCATCCATTTTCTATACCCGCTTACTCCAAGTAAGGGTCACAGGGGGGCTGGAGCCTAACCCAGCAGTCATTGGGCATGAAGCGGAGTACACCCTGGACAGGATGCCAGCCGGTCACAGGGCTACATGTGATTTCATCATTTTAATTTTTAATAAATTGGCAAAAAATTAAAGAACAAAAAACTTCTTTCATGTCATCATTATGGGGTGTTGTGAGTAGAAATTTGAGGGAAAAATGAATTTACTTCATTTTAGAATAAGGCTGTAACATAACAAAATGTGGAAAAACTGAAGTGCTGTGAATACTTTCTGGATGCACTGTAAGAGTTTTTAGAAGATTCTTTATTCATGTAGCTGAACTGTTTGGTGCTATAAATGGGTTTACCAAAGTATTTGGGTACAAAAGTAGTGAAATATATAAAGTCATTTATAGTGTATAAGAAATGAGGACTATCGGTCGGCCTCGAAGAGATTCTGGAAAACAGTCCGACGCCTCAGGAGGCGGAAGCAGCTCTCCACCAGCACTGTTTATGGTGCGGGTGGGGAGCTGTTGACCCTAACTGGGGATGTTGTCGGGCGGTGGAAGGAGTACTTTTGAGGATCTCCTCAATCCCATCGTCACGTCTTCCGAAGAGGAAGCAGAGACTGGGGACTCGGAGGCGGACTCATCCATTACCCAGGCCGAAGTCACTGAGGTGGTTAGAAAGCTCCTCGGTGGCAAGGCTCCTGGGGTGGATGAAATCTGTCCTGAGTACCTTAAGTCTCTGGATGTTGTGGGGCTGTCTTGGCTGACACGCCTCTGCAACATCGCGTGGCGATCGGGGACAGTGCCTCTGGATTGGCAGACCGGGGTGGTGGTCCCTCTGTTTAAGAAGGGGGACCGGAGGGTGTGTTCCTACTATAGGGGGATCACACTCCTCAGCCTCCCCGGTAAGGTCTATTCCAGAGTACTGGATAGGAGAATTCGACCGATGGTTGAACCTCGGATTCAGCAGGAGCAGTGTGGTTTTCGTCCTGGTCGCGGCACACTGGACCAGCTCTACACGCTCCATCGGGTGCTCGACGGTTCATGGGGGTTTGCCCAACCAGTCCACATGTGTTTTGTGGATCTGGAGAAGGCATTCGACCGTGTCCCTCGGCGCACCCTGTGGGGAGTGCTCCAGGAGTACGGGGTCCAGGGTCCTTTGCTAAGGGCTATCCGGTCCCTGTACGACCGCAGCAGGAGCTTGGTTCGCATTGCCGGTAGTAAGTGTCAGGAAAGATGACTTTAAGCTTGCTCTCATCTTGTTTTCATCTTGGAGTATAATACGTGCCATGGGATTAATATACATGCTGTTGAATTAAACTGCACAGTTTTTGGTACCTTCCAGGAGTAAGTGAGGTCATGCCGGACTTTTCCATTGCAAATGGGGAGGACCACGGAATGAACTCGGTGGTGAAGACAAGGGAATATATCTAAAAATGATTCTAACATGACAAGTATGATCAAATGAAGTAGTAATGTGTTAAAATTGTGTTGAAATGGCGTCTCACTAATTTAGAAGATCTTCACTTAGCCTGGAAAAAGAGTCTGTTGCTCTATAAAAAAGCCCTCCGTAAACCTAGGACATCTTTCTACTCATCACTTATTGAAGAAAATAAGAACAACCCCAGGTTTCTTTTCAGCACTGTAGCCAGGCTGACAAAGAGTCAGAGCTCTATTGAGCCGAGTATTCCTTTGGTTAGACTCTTTCTCTCCGACTGTTCTGTCTGAGTTATTTTCATTAGTTACTTCATCCAAACCATCAACATGTTTATTAGACCCCATTCCTACCAGGCTGCTCAAGGAAGCCCTACCATTATTTAATGCTTCGATCTTAAATATGATCAATCTATCTTTGTTAGTTGGCTATGTACCACAGGCTTTTAAGGTGGCAGTAATTAAACCATTACTTAAAAAGCCATCACTTGACCCAGCTATCTTAGCTAATTATAGGCCAATCTCCAACCTTCCTTTTCTCTCAAAAATTCTTGAAAGGGTAGTTGTAAAACAGCTAACTGATTATCTGCAGAGGAATGGTCTATTTGAAGAGTTTCAGTCAGGTTTTAGAATTCATCATAGTACAGAAACAGCATTAGTGAAGGTTACAAATGATCTTCTTTTGGCCTCAGACAGTGGATTCATCTCTGTGCTTGTCCTGTTAGACCTCAGTGCTGCTTTTGATACTGTTGACCATAAAATTTTATTACAGAGATTAGAGCATGCCATAGGTATTAAAGGCCCTGCGCTGCGGTGGTTTGAATCATATTTATCTAATAGATTTCAATTTGTTCATGTAAATGGGGAATCTTCTTCACAGACTAAGGTTAATTATGGAGTCCCACAAGGTTCTGTGCTAGGACCAATTTTATTCACTTTATACATGCTTCCCTTAGGCAGTATTATTAGGCAGCATTGCTTAAATTTTCATTGTTATGCAGATGATACCCAGCTTTATCTATCCATGAAGCCAGAGGACACACACCAATTAGCTAAACTACAGGATTGTCTTACAGACATAAAGACATGGATGACCTCTAATTTCCTGCTTTTAAACTCAGATAAACTGAAGTTATTGTACTTGGCCCCACAAATCTTAGAAACATGGTGTCTAACCAGATCCTTACTCTGGATGGCATTACCCTGACCTGTAGTAATACTGTGAGAAATCTTGGAGTCATTTTTTATCAGGATATGTCCTTCAATGCGCATATTAAGCAAATATGTAGGACTGCTTTTTTGCATTTGCGCAATATCTCTAAAATTAGAAAGGTCTTGTCTCAGAGTGATGCTGAAAAACTAATTCATGCATTTATTTCCTCTAGGCTGGACTATTGTAATTCATTATTATCAGGTTGTCCTAAAAGTTCTCCTGAAAAAGTTGTCCTGAAAAGCCTTCAGTTAATTCAAAATGGTGCAGCTAGACTACTGACGGGGACTAGAAGGAGAGAGCATATCTCACCCATATTGGCCTCTCTTCATTGGCTTCCTGTTAATTCTAGAATAGAATTTAAAATTCTTCTTCTTACTTATAAGGTTTTGAATAATCAGGTCCCATCTTATCTTAGGGACCTCATAGTACCATATCACCCCAATAGAGCGCTTCGCTCTCAGACTGCAGGCTTACTTGTAGTTCCTAGGGTTTTTAAGAGTAGAATGGGAGGCAGAGCCTTCAGCTTTCAGGCTCCTCTCCTGTGGAACCAGCTCCCAATTCGGATCAGGGAGACAGACACCCTCTCTACTTTTAAGATTAGGCTTAAAACTTTCCTTTTTGCTAAAGCTTATAGTTAGGGCTGGATCAGGTGACCCTGAACCATCCCTTAGTTATGCTGCTATAGACCTATACTGCTGTGGGGTTCCCATGATGCACTGAGTGTTTCTTTCTCTTTTTGCTCTGTATGCACCACTCTGCATTTAATCATTAGTGATTGATCTCTGCTCCCCTCCACAGCATGTCTTTTTCATGGTTCTCTCCCTCAGCCCCAACCAGTCCCAGCAGAAGACTGCCCCTCCCTGAGCCTGGTTCTGCTGGAGGTTTCTTCCTGTTAAAAGGGAGTTTTTCCTTCCCACTGTCGCCAAGTGCTTGCTCACAGGGGGTCGTTTTGACCGTTGGGGTTTTTCCGTAATTATTGTATGGCTTTGCCTTACAATATAAAGCGCCTTGGGGCAACTGTTTGTTGTGATTTGGCGCTATATAAATAAAATTGATTTGATTTTTATAGAGCCACCCATGTTCACTGATCATATCCGTTACTGATGTTCACTTTTACACCAGAAATAACTAATGCAGAGGGATTTATGGTCATTTTGAAATAGTAATTAAGTAGACAAGTAAGTGGTCAAATGAAGTCTGTGTTATGTTGACAAAAACAGAGTTGGACACGCTGGCACATCTATGGACCTCAGACGGTTATAAAATGCTTCATGATCAGATATTTTAAGCCATAAAATTATGAAAAATTAGGGGTGTGGTCACTTTGAGTGACAGCTGTTTGCGGGCAAGAAGAGTCCAGGCTCCACGGCCCCGCGAGCTTTGGGTTCAACCGTGTTTTGCCCTTTCTGAGCAAGTATCATACCTTTTATTTTTTGCAAAAACCATATGGATTTGAATCAGGTGTGATTGCATCAGCCAAGCTTGAACCATCGTGCGCATGCGTGAGTTTTTTCACGCCTGTTGGTTGCGTCATTCACCTGTGAGCAGGCTTTGAGTGAGCAGTGGTCCACCCCTCTCGTCGGATTTTTATTGCGAATAAATGTCTGAACGATTTGGAGCTTTGCTGCATCAAATTTTTCCAGAAACTGTGAGAGACCTCCAGGTGGACACCATTCGGAAAATTTAGATGGCTTTTATGGGGATTTTATATTTTATATATTTTATATTATATTTATATTTTTTATGATTTTATGGGGATTACACAGATTAAGTAGTGCTCCAGCCGGTTTAAAGACCGCCCACAACGTCTGAGAGCGCGGCGCGCTCCGAGCGCCGATCGACAGGCTCAAACCCCACTAAAACAACCAGATCATTTCCAACGTGAAGGTTTTGTTGATCCGGGACGTTGTCTAACTTATTTAGATTTAGATGGCTTTCAGCGACGATTTCATGGGGATTACACAGATTAAGGAGTGCTCCAGCCGGTTTAAAGACCGCCCACAGCGTCTGAGTTCCTCCGCTCCTCTTTCCATGACAAAAACTTCTGTAACAGTGGAATGTGCCGTTCATTTCTAAACTGGACGCTGTCTTGATCCGGTATGTCGTCTGACTAGCACAGGAATTGCGGAAGACATGGACATCAGTACTTTTTCGGCACATTGAGACAGACGGAGCCGCGCAAAGCACCGCCGTGATGAAGCCTCACAGGACATGTTGGGGCATGTCTAGCTCATGCACAATTTCTCGGATACTCACACGACTGAAAAGCAACCGGAAGCCGTCTGAAAGCCACCTGAAAGCCGTCCTGTGAGACCAACATGGAGGTGGTTTTGTCCCGCGCCATGAGCGGAATGGTGGCGCAATCCTCCGCTTCTCTTTCCATGAAAAAAACTCCTGTAACAGTAGAATGTGCCGAAAAAGTGCTTATGTCCACGCCTTCTGCCTTTTTTGTGAAAGTTAGACAACGTCCCGGATCAACAAAACCTTCACGTTGGAAATGATCTGGTTGTTTTAGTGGGGTTTGAGCCTGTCGATCGGCGCTCGGAGCGCGCCGCGCTCTCAGACGTTGTGGGCGGTCTTTAAACCGGCTGGAGCACTACTTAATCTGTGTAATCCCCATAAAATCATAAAAAATATAAATATAATATAAAATATAAAATATATAAAATATAAAATCCCCATAAAAGCCATCTAAATTTTCCGAATGGTGTCCAGCTGGAGGTCTCTCACAGTTTCTGGAAAAATTTGATGCAGCAAAGCTCCAAATCGTTCAGACATTTATTCGCAATAAAAATCCGACGAGAGGGGTGGACCACTGCTCACTCAAAGCCTGCTCACAGGCGAATGACGCAACCGACAGGCGTGAAAAAACTCACGCATGCGCACGAAGGTTCAAGCTTGGCTGATGCAATCGCACATGATTCAAATCCATATGGTTTTTGCAAAAAATAAAAAGGTCCGATACTTTTTGGACAGACCTCGTATTACAAATAGTTAAGATAATATGGGTTGATGTGCAGTTAACTGAAATAACAAACCATCTAAGAAGTCTATGTTTTACTATTGTGTAAATGATATGTTA
Organism: Thalassophryne amazonica; assembly: GCF_902500255.1. NCBI lineage: Eukaryota > Metazoa > Chordata > Actinopteri > Batrachoidiformes > Batrachoididae > Thalassophryne > Thalassophryne amazonica. The sequence goes on from NC_047110.1 coordinate 102,257,195, forward strand.
GCACCGTTGGCACTTTTACCACTAATTAGCATGTCACGGTAGCTTAGTGACATTAGATCCACTGATGGAGCCATGGGTACTGAGGCAATATGCCAGTCATACTTTTCCCCAAGACAACCAATACCTGCCCCAAGCTAACCAATATGAAAACTACCCCCAGAATGAAAAATATGAGTTAACCACACAAACCAAAGTTAGCCTGTTAGTTTTAGCTTGTTTGGGAGCTGTGGGGGGGGGGCTTCACTGGGCCTAGCCAGGTCACGCTGGTGTGCAGTGGCAAAATTACAAAAATTGTATCACTGTCCAAACAGGGGTCTATGTTGGGAAGACTTTCTCAAATAACTCTATCTAAACCTTTTAAATTCTCCAGTTACTAAAATAATGTAACAAACCTGTTTTATAGCTAAAATAAGATAAGTATGAAAATGTAATTCTGGTGAAACTGTGCATCTCACTAACAGTCCATCGGCAGTCTCTTTGTGTTGTAGTGTGTAATAGATGAATGTTAGTCTGTCCTTCAGCTCCCACAACCGCAAGAAGACACTTTTTCTTGGTGGAGATTAGGATTAGGGCCACACTAAGTCTGATTGAACAACGCAGAACAGCTCTGCGTGTGTGTGTGTTTGAACTGTATCTATCTGAACTTGTGTGCTCCTCTGTGTGTGTGTGGCAGTATAAATCTGTACACATAAAGGCTGTGTGGATGTGAGAAGATGTCTTCAATGATTGAGATTATTTGTGCCTCTGCACACTGTAAATCAGTCAATGCATGTAAAGAAGGGAAATTCTACATGTGCACTTATGTGCATGCACACATACAGCTGCATTCTTGTCATAGCGGAGACGTCCGTGCGATAAAATGTTTGCAGGAAGAGGATATTACGTTTAAAGCTGTGCATGGGGGTGCAAGCATGCAGAAGAGGGCTCGGGAGGATGCATGCAAATTGTCATCATATGCAAATGTGAAATCATAAGACAGAGGGGGCTACATGTTTGCGCTCACGTTTTTCAATGCATGTTCATAGATTTTGAAGAATATTATCTGTGCGTGCACACATCACTGAAGGAGCTGTAGGTCTGTGGCAAAAGATTAGCAGGAAGCAGCGAGGATTTCAGAGTTCCCATTCCGCCTTAATTTTGCTCATCTCATCAGCACTAGAAGAGGTGTGCATTCCACTGCAACTCCACTCATTACAAACAGGCAAAACCTCGAGGAAGAAAGGATTCAAAGACATGTACACTCGTCTGTCTGTGTTTTGCAAATTCTTCCCATTCTGATATCTCTGTTTAACACTATATGTTGAATGCTCGTTTTTAAGCATCATCCTGATTTATGCTTGAAATGTTTCTCATTCTCCTCCGTCATCCAGGAGAAAGAAAGGAGGATGTGCAGAGTCCTAAGGGCTGCAAGTTCCTAAATTCTTCACTGGTAAAGGACAACTACTTTATCATTTACTAATGACAACATCAACCCATAATTTACACATTATTTATTAAATTTGTCATATTATCCAATAACGTTCTTTGCAACTACACTAAAAAATAAAAATTTACTGAACCAACCTAATATAGTGCTTCAACTGGTAACTCTCAAATGAATGAAAGGCATCAGAGGGCTGATGTGTACCCTGTGTGTTCTACACAACACAACACAATACACAGTTGTATGCAAAGGTCTGGGCACCCCTGATAATTTTCATGATTTTGCTTTATAAATCATTGGTTGTCTGGATCAGAAATTTCAGTTAAATATATCATATAGCAGACGAACACACTGATATTTGAGAAGTGAAATGAAGTTTCTAGTATTTACAGAAAGTGTGCAATAATTATTTAAACAAAATTAGGCAGGTGCATAAATTTGGGCAGCCTTGTCATTTTATTGATTTTAATACATTTAGCACCAATTACTGGAACACAAAATTGGTTTGGTAAGCTCACTGACCCCTGACCTCCTTACACAGGTGAATCCAATCATGAGAAAGGGTATTTAAGGTGCCCATCTGCAAATGTTTCCCCTCTTTGCATCACTTCTAATGAATGGCAACATGGGGGCCTCTAAACAACTCTCAAATGACCTGAAAACAAAGATTGTTCAACATCATGGTTTAGGGGAAGGATACAAAAACTATCTCAGAGATTTCAGCTGTCAGTTTCCACTGTGAGGAACATAGTGAGGAAAGGGAAGACCGCAGTGGCAGGCCAGCAAAAATCTCAGATAAGCTGAAGCGAAGGATGGTGAGAAGAGTCATAATCAACCCACACACCTGCTCCAAAGACCTACAACATGATCTTGCTGCAGATAGTGTCTCTGCAAATCGTTCAACTATACAGCACACTTTGCACAAAGAAATGCTGTATGATGCTGTAATGCAGAGGAAGCCTTTTCTGCGTACACGCCACAAACACAGTCACTTGAGGTATGCTAAAGCACATTTGGACAAGTCAGCTTCATTTTGGAACAAGGTGCTGTGGACTGATGAAACTAAAATTGAGCTATTTGGACATAAGGGGTGGTATGCATGGCTGAAAAAGAATACAGCATTCCAAGAAAAACACTTGCTACCTACAGTAAAATTTGGAGGTGGTTCCATCATGCTGTGTAGCTGTGTGGCCAGTGCAGGTACTGGGAATCTTGTTAAAGTTGAGGGTTACATGGATTCCAGTCAATATCAGCAGATTCTTGAGAACAATGTTCATGAATCAGTGACAAAGTTGAAGTTGCCCCGGGGCTGGATCTTTCAACAAGACAATGATCCTAAACACTGCTCAAAATCTACTAGGGCATTCATGCGGAGGAACAAGTACAACATTCTGGAATGGCCATCTCATTCGCCAGACCTGAATATTATTGAAAATCTGTGGTGTGATTTTAAGCGGGCTGTCCATGCTTGGAAACCAACAAACCTGAGATGTTTTGTAAAGAAGAATGGTCCAAATTACCTTCAACCAAAATCCAGACTCTCACTGGAAGCCATAGGAAGTATTTAGAGACTGTTATTTCTGCAAAAGGAGGATCTACTCAATATAGATTTATTTTTTTCTGTTGGGGTGCACAAATTTATGCACCTGCCCAATTCTGTTTAAAGAATTATTGCACACTTTCTGTAAAGCCTATAAACTTGATTTCACTTCTCAAATATCAGTGTGTTTGTCTGCTATATGATATATTTAACTGAAATTGCTGATCCAAACAACAAATGATTTATAAAGGAAAATCATGGAAATCATCAGGGGTGCCCAAATGTACAAGTAAATATACACATCTGTCATGGTGTTTTTAACTATGTATGATTTCATCATGATGTCATTCAAACTAATCAATCACAATATTTTGTTTATGCTTTAAATCATCCATCTAGGCTTCTTGATTGTTGAGATATACAAAAAAAAAATGGGTATTTTTCCTTGATCTTTGACCAAACTACTCCAAAATCTAAATAGCTCTAGACATTTATCCAGGCCATATTCCCACCAAGTTTGAAGGAAATCTGCCCAGCTGTTTTTGAGATATCTTGTCCACAGAAACACAAATGCCAGTGAAAATAATCCCCAACTCACTGACATGCAGGGTAATTAGGTGGATCCAACTTATCACATGTGATATTCACACCAGCTTGTTCACTTAATTTGAAAAAAAAAAAAACTCAGCTCGTTACCAACTGCAGCAATTTCAATTGCTTTTCTCTTTTTTGTGTGTGTGCCCAATTTAGCTGTTGAAGAACTGAGTTACTGACGGCCGTAAAGACTGTAACCAATTCCATTTTTTTTTAAATTACACTGTGAGGGGTTACCACAGCCCTGCTCCTGGAGATCACCTGTCATGCATGTTTTTTCCAGCTATCCGTGCTCCACCCACACTGCTCTGGTGAAGAAACACCAGACTTAACTAACTAGCTGTGTTTGCAGCAGGGACACATCTTCGGGAGTCTACGATATGCACAGTTTATTTACAAATTACTAGTGCAAAAGCACGTTGTCTGTTGATTTCTGTTGGCTCCTATCCAATAAACACAAAAAGGGACAAAAGAAAACCCTACCAAAATAATTAATGGTGTTGGAATGCTTCAGCACTCTGTATGATACCTGTTTGTCTTAGAATCCACAACTCAGCGACAGTCGTATCTCATAACATCAATCCTTTGTGTACTCCTTTTTAATGTCCTCTCTTTATGTCCATCTGTTCAGCTTCTCAAAACGTCCCATTACTCTTAGCACCGCTCGTCCCCCCGCCATCTCTATCCTCCCCATTCACCCCACTGCTTTCTGTATGTAAATGATCCTGATCCAACCGTAACCCTCAGAGATGAAAATAGAAAACTGAATGTTTCCCCATCTGTTTTAGAGAGCAAACCATGTGGAAAAGGGTGCTCATTATCACATCACTGCAGAGACAAGATTAAAAAAAAAAGGCCATGCGAATATCGTACTCACAGTAAACATGAGCTGGCATCCTCCCAGGATATAATCCAGAAATGTGTAGTCCCGTGTAATCTGGAGAAACACAGCAATGAATTCAAACCCATTCAGGGTTAAATGGGAAAAAGAGTCAAGTAACAATCTGGTGAATGTAGAAATGCAGCTCTGACTGCAGCCGTTACATAGAAAATTCTAAATCAGTGCGATCATAGTTCATTCACTTGTGTTTTAATATGTTTCAACACCAAGTGGAACATTGTTTTCGTCAGATAGCAGGAACGGCTTGATACAGAACGATACGAGAACCTTTAGTATGTGCTGATAATGATACAAACCCAGTGCAAATTTCCCACTTTTTAAAACAAAGAATCTGTTAATAAATGCATCGGGCTGGATGCACTTTGCTAAATGAACAATCTGTCAAAAACATCAACTCAAATTGTAAAGCAAATATTTGCATACAAAGCCAAAAACATGACTCAGATGTAGAATGGAAGACTCAGATCCATTATTTTTTTTGTTTGTTTGTTTTTTTTAATTTCTGATATTCAACCCAGTAATTTTGGCCAATATCAATTCAATACCAAGCCAAAATATCAAATCAGCCCAACTCCAGCTTCTATCCACAGTATTATGGGTCACATTTTGGTGATTAGGTTTATTTCCGCTTCACTGTGTTTCTGGTGTTCTTCTCCACGTTGTTTTGTCTCTGGTGTTATTCTCCAGGGGCCTCATGTACAAAGCGTACACCCGCCTCCAAATCCAGGTGCAGATGCATCAAAAGTGACTTGAGCGTAGAAATGTGCAGTCGGTACGTCACGCAAAAATCCACGCTGGCGCACACACGTTTCTACAGCTATTGTTCCACTGTGGACATGTAAAGGTGATGCTGGGAACCGTTAATAGTGTGAAAACAAGAAGTCATCAGAGTGATGTGCACATCAGCGACACAGTGATGAACAATTAACACACCCACGTGCTTGCAATTATATGGGTGGATATAAAAGCATGCGTAAAATGGCACTAACAATGGCAGCAAATGGTGCAATCTGACGTGAGCATGTATTCAGGGAATATGAGGATTTACTTCCAAATGAGGATAATTGGCTCTGAAATTGATTTCGATTACCAAGGCGACTGATAACTGGAGTTGCGCACAAACTGCGGTCGGCTCTGAGCGCAATACAGCGAGGAGCCAGGGGTTGTCTGTGCCCACACAGACAAGCATGAGCTGGCTGATCGGTCAGGCGTGTGCCAGTCAACCTTGCGCCAGCTGTGTGGAACGCAATCATCCGAATCTCATCGGGGTACATTTCACCATTACAGCACATTGTGCAGTGAGAGCCGGTTTCCCAAATGTAATCGAGCTATTAACTGCACACGTTGCTATCAAGGCGCCATCACATCATGAGTTTGTTTCTGTTAATAGGAAACATTTTCATTCCATCAATGTTCAAATCATACAGTATGTGGCACAGCGAGCCATGGGGAGCTGCTTCTGTTAAAATAGTTTATTCGTGTAATTGTTCTGAACAAAACCCAGCGCAGACACATTTGTGTATGTGCGCATTAAAATTTGTTTATTATTATTATTATTATTGTTAAGGTTTTTTTTATTTTTGTTTGATGGTGAGCTGCAGAGCTTCTTAACAGGCTTCCTGTGGTCAGTATGTGTCAATAAACACGTGTGTAAATTGTGAATGTCACACTGTCAGCAGAGGTGCGCCTCACCTTTTTAACGTCAGTGTGTGCGCGCTGTTCTGTGTGACAGCCTCACACACTGACGTTCCGTCGCTCTCACAAACATTTTTCCAATTTCATGATTAATCCATTTAACAGCGCACTGAATAAAAACTACTCCTGCGTGTCTCCACGTAATTTCCACTCATCTGTAGTACAATTGCTTTTCTTCTGTGTTGATGTTGTCTGATGTGACGTTGTGGGGAATCCCTGCTCCACGGGCCTATTTACATGAAATTGCATATTTAAATAGGGCGTGGCCAGGGAGGAGTTCGGTTCCACGTTCAGTTCCACATTCAGTGTGATGTACAAACCGAGGGTGCGTGGATTCATGCCTCTGCACACTTTCATACATCTAAATATATTTATGCTTACGCCAGATTCAGGGTTTTGCCGTACGACAACTTTTAATAGAAAGTCCACGCAAGTCTTTGTACATGAGGCCCCAGGTGTTACTATTAGAGACAACGTGAGAAGCTCAGTCATCTGTGAGGAGCTTGGTGTAGAGCTGCTGCTCCTTCACATTGAAAGGAGCCAGATGAGGTGGTTCGGGCATCTGGTAAGGATGCCCCCTGGGCGCCTCCCTATGGACGTTCCAGGCCCATCCATCTGAGACGACCCAGGTCTAGGTGGAGAGATTATATGTCCACAGTGGCCTGGGAATGCCTCGGTATCCCCCAGTCAAAGGTGGTCAAAGTTTGGGGTCCCCTCCTGGAGCTGTTGCCCCCCAAGACCTGATCCCGGATAAGCAGTTGAAGATAAGTGAGTGAGTGTTACTATTATTCTCCTTGTGATCTGGTTAATTCTCCCTTGTGGTAAATACTCTCTGGCACTTTTATTTTGACGTTTCTGCTGTGGATGTTTCATGGAGCTTAACTTCCTGTCTGGCCTAACACTTTCACCTGTTTGTCCACTTCCACATTTGATTGATCAGTGGCCTATTTAACCGCTCTTAGAGCATTCACTTGTTGCCAGATAATACCACTTCATCCTGCTCTCTTACGTTGTTATTCCTCGTGTTTTATTCCAGTGTTTTTGCCTTCCTGTTACAGACCTTTGTTGCATCCCACCTTTCTGGTTTTTATTTCATACTGATCGCTTGGTATGACAACTCTCTGTTACTGACCTTTTGCCTGTTTACTTGGATAACACTCTGCTGTCTCCCATAGAAACAGTGTTTCCTGTTGGACTGCTCACCCGTGTGCCTGACCTCTGACTGGTAACAATTAAGGCTGTTACCACCTACTTGGACTTTGCATTTTTTTTGTGTGTGGACATTAAACCTGTTTTTGCTTACTTCACTTTGTGGTTCTCTTTGTTGGGGTACATTGGCATACAGTTAACACACAGTTACTAGCTTGTTAGCTGAGTGCAGCGAACAAAGCAATGAGAACACAACACATCCGGTGTTCAAAAAGTGAGTTCAAGTGAGTTCAACCACAGTTGTTTGTCATTTTTAACCATTTACCCAGCATTCAATAACCATCCATAACTTGTTAACTGTTACTCCCATGAAAGCGGGTGTCTCTGCTAACTGTCCAGCAGGTGGCAGACACACCTATAGGATATTTCATAAGCAAAGCAAAGTTGCCCTTTCAATTTTAATTTAATTTCAATTTAGTTTATATAGCACCAAATCACAACAAAGCTGCCTCAATGTGCTTCACACAAGTAAGATCCAACTTTACCAACCCCTAGAGTAAGCACACAGGTGACAGTGGTAAAGAAAAACTCCCTCTGATGATATTGAGGAAGAAACCTCAAGCAGACCAATCTCAAAGGGGTGACCCACTGCTTAGGCCATTCTCCCAAAAAGGTTTACAATACAGAACACAAGACAACAATTGACAAGAGTCCATGCAGGCATCCAGTCCACCGTCAGGGGAGGAGGTGGGGTCATCAACCCACTTGTTGGATCGGTTGCTATAGTAGAGTCCATCTCACATCTGCCACAGAAATCATCCAATCCAGCACATGGATCCAGCCCCTTCAATCAATTTGGCACATCAAAGTTCACCAAATTCAATAGCATTTGTCCTCTTTGTGCGTTCTTTTTATTTCATGAGTTACAAGGTGACAGCATTTATTGTTTTTGTGTTACGGTCTTTACAGTCTGGCTGGGATGGACTAATTGACTCACTCATCTACATTTTTGCTGTCCAAGCTGTACAACTTTACCAGCGCAGGGAAAATAAAGCACATAGGGTCACTATATGTACTATATGTACCGTGTGCTTGCTTGTATGTTTATCTGGTTTACATTTACATTTAATTATTTGACAGACACTTAAATATAAATCAGTAGAAATCTTTGATAGTAAATGCAACAAAAAAAAAAATGTAATGGGCAGGATTCCACAAAGTGTCATGTTTTCAACATGCTGTGAAAATATTACACATACTGCGCACATTCACCTCCAGTAGAAGGCAAAAGGAACAACAAGTAATCTACAGAGAAAAGGTCAGTGCATGTCAAAAAATGCCATGTTCCGAAACCAATTCAAGCCAATGACTGGTGTGAACTTTGTGGGTGTCACACTCAGTTAACACTGCTGCAAATAATAATAATAAAAGAATTTCTGTTCTGTCATAAACTATTGCTATAAAATCCAACACCTTTTTAGTTGCAGAACCCTAAAAAAGACCTTTGTGTTTGAGTTGAGTTACGACCCATGAAGCACAGATTATTACTGAGCCTCAACACTTACAATTACAATCAATATTTAGCATGGATTTAAATGTCATTAGTCTAATCCATAGCAGCAGCAAACAAATGTATTGACTGCATTAGCTGTTTAATGCATATTTGTCTATGTGTGCATGTTTGTGTGTGTGTGTGAATGGGTGATGTGCACGTGAAAGGCTTGTTCATTATTGTGTGCATAAAATTCAATTATGTAACTTTGTCATCACATGCAAAGAGCTTTGATATTGACCCAGCAGGCATTTAAATATTTGGTCTTTTAACGTAATGTGGCAAAATTCACCCTGTGGAGGGAGCTGCGGGTGTTATAAATGTGTTACCAAAACCTGCATGGTAAAAGAAATGTAAGACTGACCCCAATCAGGAGATGGGATTTGCAAAGAAGTGACTTTGTTATACAAAGGGACAGCGCTCCTTTTTATCTAGCTCTGCAACAACGTGTGGTAGAAATTAATTAGTTGCTGATGTGAAAAGTCAAATAAGTGGGAGCTTTAAGGAACCTTTGTGAAGTTTTGGTGGATTAACGCAGAGATAAAATGTTGGAGAATATTTGTATGGTGGACAAAAATAGACTCTTGGCTCTCAGTTCTGTCTGATGACACATCAGTAGTCAGGCTGTGCTGTGATACACAGGGTAATTTGAATGATAGCCCCAAAAGAGGAAGAAATTAAGGCAGAAATACTACTGATGGCACATACAGGTTGCAACGCTGTCAGTTACAACACTGTGGCTACGAGGTGTGTTCCCCTGAATGTGATCCACTGTGCAGGTGCCTCAGTGCTGAAGACACCATCAACTGGATGATTCCAAGGAGATGCCTACACATCACCTGACTGCATAAGATAGATGGCAAATTTTGGGAGGTGAGGATGGACTCGTGGTCTAAATGGATGGTTGCCAACCAGGACCCAAGGTGGTTCTGCACTGTGGTAGTTGTTCTGCCCTCTTTGCCTTTGGTGACATCACATCCTGCGATTCTGTTGCTTGGTGAGGCTCAAGAATGGTTAAAATTATAACAGAGCTGCAACTGTTCTGCCCTTTAAATTATTTTTACTTTAAAACTGAAGTGTGTAGGATTAAGGGGCATTTATCAGTAGAAATGGAATATGTCATTCATAACCATCTATTCATTAGCATATAAATGACCTGCAACAACGAACTGACGTGTTTTCAGAAGACTATAATGAGCCCTTCATATTAGCACGGGCGTGGCCCCCCTCGTGGAGGTTGTCATGTTGATACATTAGCCCAAAAGGGACATACTTGTCTTGTCTTTTGCAATTTGCAGTGCAGCTGGAAGACTGACAAAAACAGAAGTGGAAACAAAGGTTGCTCCTCCATGCAATTCTTCAAAATGTAAAGGGAATCAAATTCATCACTGGCAACAACATAATGCAATGTGCAACATCAGCACTAGATGGCACTAACTCCTACACACTGCAGCTTTAAGTTTGCATGGTTTCAATGTTTATTTTGATATACTTTGACTGTTTAAGTGATGTTAGTTCTTTGTTGTTGCTTAATACATTCCCCGGAGCAGCTACTGTAGCCTTTTAGCTTTAGCCCAAGTTAGCCCACAGTAGTCTCACCTAAGTAGAGGTTCAAGTTAATTAAAGTAACTTACGTGCAAAGACTTGTCTTTATTGTGGTCACATTTAACAGGGTCGCAGTGGCACATGGGATTATTTCTATGTATAAGTACAACAGTTTTTAGCTGCAACTTTGAGCAACAAGTACGGTTAGTGTAGCTCACTTCACATTGACTGTTCAGGCCTGTATTTTAGATGTTTTTGGTCCACACCCATTTTACTGTCTTTAATTGCTAATAAGGTTCAAAATTCTGTGACATTTTAAGTACCACTGCACTTTTTGTTCAGTGCAGTGGTGGGCACAGTTCAGCTAATCCGATAGCAGATAATTAACAAAGCTAATGTTTTTGCTATCGGATTAGCTTTTCAGATAAGTTTTAAAACCCATCATCGGACCAATTATCTTCCGATAATTTCTTTGCTGGTAAAGTTTAATGGTCAAAAACGTTTGTAAACCCTAAAATCAAATATTTTATTACATTTATGGTGTGTTTATAGCCACTGAACAGACTGGCTGCCTGTCCCTTGTTGATTACGTCATCATTAAGCAAAACATGATTAGCCGGTCAACGCAGGAAGCATTGTGGGTAGTGTAGTTCAAGTTCTCTGGACGTTACAGTGACTTGTCCACTCAACACAAAAACAAAAGAGACTAATTTTAACATTATTTTATTAAATTTTTTGTGGCTGTAATTTAATCGCCAAGACTCGGTGGGGGAGAGGAGCTCTCATGGCGCGGCTCAATGTACAGAGGGAGCGACTTTTTTTCACGTTTCAACACTGTTTTCGATTTTAAAAAAGGACGTTTTATGTGGATTATTTATTCAGATGAATCCCACAGAAACTAACAGGTAAGAATTTATATTTACTACGTGTATTTTACTCTGCCAATCAATGCATTAATGGATGTATTTTGGTTGTTTAAGCCGCAAGGTTGAAAGCGTGTGGGAAAAAAGCGGCAGCTTTTAGTTCGTAAATGACAGTGTATCTAATACCAAGATAAACTCTGACTTCTAATACTGTGTTTTACTGCTTTTGAAAGATGACGACAGTGTTTGGCATTTAATTTTTTTGTTTATTCATTTTTCATGCGTTTTTTTGTGTTGGTGATCCTTGAATTTACCCAGCAGCCCGTGCGGCGCTTAAAGTTAAACTGGTTTATCAGAAGCCGACAGTGTAATCGGACGCGGCCGCGTCCAAATCAATACTAATAGGTATCGGTTATCTGTAATAAAGATATATTTTTTAGCAGTTTATCGGTTTATTGTCATAAAAGATAACTTTTCAGTTATCTGATTAATGGTTATCAAAGCTAACTTTTTGGTTAGCTGTGCCCACCACTGCTTCAGTGCACATGCAATGTAAAGGTTCCATATGGTAACTGAGTTTTAAGTTTGTTTCTTCCTGTGACCGGTCTTATCAGATGAAGGAAGACACAAATAAATAATCTCATCATCTACTGACATCAAAAGGAAATAGGCAGAACTTCTGTTGTGTGGGCCGCTGAAGAGGAGATACTGCTGGCCCACCACCACCAGATGGCGCCCTGCTTGAAGTGCGGGCTTCAAGCAGAGAGGGCGTCATAGCAACTGGGAGTGACAGCTGTCCCTCGTCAACACCAGCTGTCACTCATCAACCACAACATCCATAAAAGCCGGACTGCAACTCCACCTCCCCACCGAGAAATCAGCTACCACTCAGGTAATTTCTCTGCTGACTTGAAACTGCATTATAGTCTGAACTCTTTTTGCAGCTGTATTCCTGTGGTGTTCCTTATCCGTTGGATTGGCGTTAGGTGTGATCAGCGACGGCTTTGCTCCACACTCCATCCAGATAAGTGGTTAGACAGGAGCTGCATGAGTGAGTGATTGGAGGTGGAGGTTTTCCCTCCTGGAGTAATTAAGCACTGAAAGATTGCTGGGTGTGTATTCACACACCCACCATTAACTGTTTCTGTTTCTGCCAGCAGTACCGGGTCTGACTGCTGAAGACAGTGGCCACCTGGGGCGCAGGACTTGGCGGCTCCGGTGTTCTTCAGATCCGTTGGCGGTGGAAACTGTGTGGGATCCGGCTCTTCTCTGGCCAGACGTCTTCTATCTTCAAGCCTGCCCACACATCACCTTGTGTATGATTGACCATCCTCATCCTCTGTTATTGTCTGTATTTCGTTGTGCGATTCACAACATTAAATTGTTACTTTTTGGCTTATCCATTGTCCGTTCATTAACGCCCCCTGTTGTGGGTCCGTGTCACTACACTTTCACAACAGTTTCTCGGCCAATATCATGGATCCCGAGGGGCGTCAACCATCGCTTGAACAGCCAATGGAAGAGCGAGGTGCACAGGCGTCAGCAGGAGGCATGTTAGGTGAGCTGCAGCAAATCTTAACCGCTTTCACTGCTCGGTTGGACTTAGTCACCGAGCAGAATGTGATTCTCAATCGGAGGATGGAGGCTCTCACCGCCCAGGTGGAAACGCAGGCTCAGGGCGCTGCTGCAGCACCTCCTCCTGCTGACCGGAGGCCTGAAACAGACATTCCGCTGGTCGTTCAACGAACCCCCCCACCGTCCCCTGAAGCATACATAAGCCCTCCGGAGCCGTACGGAAGCTGTATCGAGACGTGCGCGGACTTCTTAATGCAGTGCTCGCTCGTCTTTTCACAGCGTCCCGTCATGTACGCGTCAGACGCTAGCCGGGTGGCTTATGTTATAAATTTGCTTTGAGGAGAGGCACGCGCCTGGGCTACGGCGCTCTGGGAGCAGAATTCACGGCTCCTAACATGATACACTGGGGTTGTGAGGGAGTTCAGACAAGTGTTCGACCACCCTCATAGAGGCGAGACCGCTTCAAGTGTGCTGCTGTCGATAAGACAGGGGTGCCGGAGCGCAGCTAAGTATGCAGTCGACTTCCGCATCGCGGCAGCGCGAGCCGGCTGGAATGCTGTTGTGCTCCGCGCCGCCTTTGTAAACGGACTGTCTCTGGTCCTTAAGGAGCACCTGGTGGCGAAGGACGAGCCGCGGGATTTAGACGGGCTTATCGACCTGGTTATACGGTTGGACAACCGATTGACAGAACACCGACGGGAGCGAGACGAAGGGCGTGGTCAGGCACAAGCCGTCCCTCTTCCTCCCGGGTCCGAAAGGGAGCCGTCTTCCCCACGCTCCACAGCCAGGGCACTCCACGTGACGACAGCTCCCCCTGCTGCCGTTGCTATGGAAATGAGCAGGGCCAAAAGGCGATCAGATCAGAGACAAAGGAGGCTGGTCCATGGGGAGTGTTTTCTCTGCAGCTCAACTGAGCACACGCAGAAAAACTGCCCCAAACGGTCAAAACAGCAGCACTCGTCCTTAGAGACTGGGCTAAGGGTGGGTCATAATACCCACACGGGGGAAACCCCGTAAATCTGCACGAATCCCAGTCACAATCCTAAGTGAGGATTTAACCCTTCACGCCCCAGCACTAGTAGACACGGGGTCGGAAGGGAATCTGCTGGACAGCAGATGGGCAAGGGAAATAGGGCTCCCTCTGGTGGCTCTGCCTTCACCTTTGAAGGTACGGGCACTAGATGGCACCCTTCTTCCATTAATCACACACCAGACACAGCCCGTGACATTGGTTGTGTCTGGGAATCACAGGGAGGAGATTGTGTTTTATGTAACACCTTCTACCTCCCGAGTGATTTTAGGGTTTCCATGGATGGTGAAGCACAATCCCCGGATTGATTGGCCGTCTGGGGTTGTGACACAGTGGAGCGAAACCTGCCACCGGGACTGTTTAGGATCCTCGGTTCCACCCGGTGTGACAGCTAATGAGGAGATCAAAGTCCCCCCCAATTTGACGGCGGTGCCTGAGGAGTACCACGATCTTGCTGACGTCTTCAGCAAAGATTTGGCACTCACTCTTCCCCTGCACCGACCGTACGATTGTGCAATCGATTTGATCCCGGGCGCTGAGTACCCGTCCAGCAGGCTGTACAACCTCTCACGTCCGGAACGAGAGTCAATGGAGACCTACATCCAGGACTCCTTAGCTGCCGGGTTGATCCGGAACTCCACCTCCCCGATGGGTGCGGGTTTCTTTTTTGTGGGTAAGAAGGATGGCGGACTCCGTCCATGCATCGATTACAGAGGGCTGAACGAAATAACGGTTCGCAACCAATACCCGTTACCTCTGTTGGATTCGGTGTTCACGCCCCTGCATGGAGCTCAAATATTCACCAAACTCGATCTTAGGAATGCGTACCACCTGGTTCGGATCCGGAAGGGAGACGAGTGGAAGACGGCATTTAACACCCCGTTAGGTCACTTTGAGTACCTGGTCATGTCGTTTGGCCTCATCAATGCGCCCGCGACGTTCCAAGCTTTGGTTAATGACGTCTTGCGGGACTTCCTGCACCGGTTTGTCTTCGTGTATCTAGACGACATCCTCATCTTTTCTCCGGACCCTGAGACTCATGTCAAGCATGTACGTCAGGTCCTACAGCGGTTGTTGGAGAACCGGCTGTTTGTGAAGGACGAGAAGTGCGAGTTCCACCGTACTTCTTTGTCCTTCCTGGGGTTCATCATCTCCTCCAACTCCGTCGCCCCTGACCCGGCCAAGGTTGCGGCGGTGAGAGATTGGCCCCAACCAACAAGCCGTAGGAAACTGCAACAGTTCCTCGGTTTTGCAAATTTCTACCGGAGGTTCATTAAGGGTTACAGTCAGGTAGTTAGCCCCCTGACTGCCCTGACCTCCACTAAAGTCCCCTTCACCTGGTCGGATCGGTGCGAAGCCGCGTTTAGGGAGTTGAAACGCCGGTTCTCGACTGCACCAGTCTTGGTGCAGCCTGATCCAAATCGCCAGTTCATAGTTGAAGTGGATGCCTCTGACTCAGGGATAGGAGCCGTGCTGTCCCAGAGCAGGGAGTCCGACAAGGTCCTCCACCCTTGTGCCTATTTTTCCCGCAGGTTGCCCCAGGCTGAAAGGAATTATGATGTCGGCAATCGGGAACTCCTGGCGGTGAAGGAGGCTCTTGAGGAGTGGAGACACCTGTTGGAGGGAGCGACGGTGCCCTTCATGGTTTTCACGGAGCATCGGAACCTGGAGTACATCCGGACCGCCAAGCAGCTGAACCCCAGGCAAGCCCGTTGGTCACTGTTCTTCGGGCGCTTTGACTTCCAGATCACATACCGCCCCGGGACCAAGAACCACCGATCGGATGCCCTGTCCCGGGTGCACGAAGAGGAAGCCAAGGCCGAGTTGTCAGACCCAACAGAAACCATCATCCCCGAGTCCACTGTCGTGGCCACCCTCACCTGGGATGTGGAGAAGACTGTCCGGGAGGCCCTGGCACAGAACCCGGACCCGGGGACCGGCCCGAGGAACAAACTATACGTCCCACCAGAGGCCAGAGCTGCGGTTTTGGACTTCTGTCACGGTTCCAAGCTCTCCTGTCATCCAGGGGTGCGCAGAACCGTGGCAGTGGTCCAGCAGCGCTTCTGGTGGGCGTCTATGGAAGCCGACATCCGGGATTACGTCCAGGCCTGTACCACCTGTACCAGGGGCAAGGCTGACCACAAAAGGACTTCGGGACTCCTCCAGCCTCTGTCGGTGCCTCATCGCCCCTGGTCCCACATCGGCCTGGACTTCATCACGGGCCTCCCGCCATCCCAGGGCAATACCACCATCCTCACGATAGTGGACCGGTTCTCCAAGGCGGCCCACTTCGTGGCCCTCCCGAAGCTCCCGACGGCCCAGGAGACGGCAGACCTCCTGGTCCACCACGTCGTGCGTCTGCATGGGATACCATCGGACATCGTCTCGGATCGTGGTCCTCAATTCTCTTCCCAAGTCTGGAGGAGTTTCTGCAGGGAACTCGGTGGCCACCGTGAGTCTCTCGTCCGGGTACCACCCTCAGACAAACGGACAGGCAGAGCGGGCTAACCAGCAGCTGGAGCAGGCCCTCCGCTGCGTGACCTCCGCGCACCCGACGGCCTGGAGCAACCATCTGGCCTGGATCGAGTACGCCCACAACAGCCAAGTTTCATCTGCCACCGGCCTCTCCCCATTTGAGGTGTGTTTGGGGTACCAGCCCCCATTGTTCCCGCTCGTGGAGGGAGAGGTCGGAGTGCCCTCGGTCCAGGCCCACCTCCGGAGGTGCCGCCGGGTGTGGCAGACCGCCCGTTCTGCCCTGTTGAAGACCCGGACGAGGGCCAAGGACCATGCAGATCGCCAGCTTTCCCCGGCCCCTGCATACCAGCCCGGGCAGGAGGTGTGGTTGTCGACCAAGGACATCCCGCTTCAAGTGGAATCACAAAAACTCAAGGACAGGTTTATTGGTCAATTTCCCGTCCTCAGTCCGGCCGCAGTGAAGCTGGCAGCTTTAGCTTCACTGCGGATCCACCCAGTTTTCCATGTGTCACGCCTCAAACCTCATCACACCTCACCACTCTGCACCCCTGGACCTGCACCGCCTCCTGCCCGGATCATCGACGGGGAGCCGGCATGGACTGTGCGTCGGCTCCTGGACGTCTGTCGAAAGGGTCGGGGGTTCCAGTATCTGGTGGACTGGAAGGGGTATGGACCCGAAGAACGCTCCTGGGTGAAGAGGAGCTTCATCCTGGACCTGGCCCTCCTGGCCGATTTCTACAACCGTCACCCGGACAAGCCTGGTCGGGCGCCAGGAGGCACCCGTTGAGGGGGGGTCCTGTTGTGTGGGCCGCTTGTGCGGGCTTCAAGCACGAGAGGGCATCATAGCAACTGGGAGTGACAGCTGTCACTCGTCAACACCAGCTGTCACTCATCAACCACAATATCCATAAAAGCCGGACTGCAACTCCACCTCCCCACCGAGAAATCAGCTACCACTCAGGTAATTTCTCTGCTGACTTGAAACTGCATTATAGTCTGAACTCTTTGCAGCCGTATTCCTGTGGTGTTCCTTATCCGTTGGATTGGCGTTAGGTGTGATCTTCGACGGCTTCGCTCCACACTCCATCCAGATAAGTGGTTAGACAGAAGCTGCACGAGTGTGTGATTGGAGGTGGAGGTTTTCCCTCCTGGAGGAATTAAGCACTGAAAGATTGCTGGGTGTGTATTCACACACCCACCATTAACTGTTTCTGTTTCTGCCAGCAGTACCGGGTCTGACTGCTGAAGACAGTGGCCACCTGGGGCGCAGGACTTGGCGGCTCCGGTATTCTTCAGGTCCGTTGGCGGTGGAAACTGTGTGGGATCCGGCTCTTCTCTGGCCAGATGTCTTCTATCTTCGAGCCTGCCGACACATCACCTTGTGTATGATTGACCATCCTCATCCTCTGTTATTGTCTGTATTTCGTTGTGCGATTCACAACATTAAATTGTTACTTTTTGGCTTATCCATTGTCCGTTCATTAACGCCCCCTGTTGTGGGTCCGTGTCACTACACTTTCACAACAACTTCAATTCATAGAATGCGCCCACAGACAGCCACAATCAACACTGACACTAGGTGTCAAACATAAAAGAGACACAAAAATTCAGAAACGGTCACTTATTACAAAGATTTTCAGCTTGTTGAGATTTGTGTGAAAAGCAATTAGCCAACAGAGTATTACAGAATTAAAAAAAAAATCTAATTTTCTGAGCTACTGTTCCTCATTCACGATTTAATCTCACAAGGTCTTTAATCTGTACAGAAAATCAACTGTGAATTTTGAATTGATGTCGATTTTAATGACAATTTCTACCTCCTGCTCTGCTTACTTTATTCATAACATTGTTTCACAGACTGCAACAGATCTTATTTTCCTAACTTATCCTGAAACCAGTGCCCTGACATATGAAAGTTAATAGCACGTCAAAGAGACTTCATGTTTTATTCTTGCCGCCTTTATTCACAAATAGCCTGCCTATTGATTTGAGAAGTGTGTGTGTATGAGACATATGATTCCGCTGCTCAAAGCAGTCTGGCTAATTACAGCTTAATGGTAAATCATCCATTCAACCATCCACATATTCATCCATTTACCACACTCACCTTACACGACCTGAGAACAATAATCCCAGAGTTTTTGTAATTCTTCTTTTTCTTCTGTTTCTTTGGGTTGATGCACTCGAACTCTACCTACAGAGTCAGACAAGAGAAATGTGCAAAAAGTGGTAGTTGCAAAGAAGGTAGCAAAAGTGTTAGAAAACAAAATATTTTGTTCTATTTCCAGAGAGGAAAATTATAAAGAAGTAGAAATGACAGTGTCATTGGAAAGAGGAACAGAGTATGGTGGCTGAAAGAGGCCACAACACTTCCACATTAAGACAGTGCTACCAGATGCAGAAAGCACAATCACAATAAATAAAAAAAAAAAAACACCTGCAGAAATTTTGGAACAGGTAGTTGATTCGGAAGAACATCTTGCAAAAAAAAAGAAAAAAACCCACACACACACAAATATAACCAACAGCACAGGTATCAATTTAATTAACTCCGCCAACAAAGTTGGAGGAGGTTGTTATCGCCCCTCTTTTTCTGTTTGCTTGTTTGTGAACAGCCTGGAGCCCACAATTTTTCATATATCATTATGAAATTAATACTGAAGATTCATATCCTGATAGGCAAGAACTGATTACATTTTCAAGATCATAGGTCAAAGGG
Organism: Thalassophryne amazonica; assembly: GCF_902500255.1. NCBI lineage: Eukaryota > Metazoa > Chordata > Actinopteri > Batrachoidiformes > Batrachoididae > Thalassophryne > Thalassophryne amazonica. The sequence continues at coordinate 102,276,256 of NC_047110.1, forward strand.
CAAAGTCAGGAAAAATCTTGGAATATTGGAAAAATCCTTATCTTTAACATTGAATTTATTTTCAAAAATTCAAAATTCTGTCAAGAAAGATCAAATTTCTTTCATATTTGAATGCTTTATGTAGGATGGTAAACTATCGATTGAAAAAGTTTGATCTGGATCTAATCCAGATTACAGATTTTGTGGGCATTTACATTTAACATGAAAACCCCACTGAATGTATATTTTACATTATATCTTAATCAAATGTGCCCCAATCACTTTCATACTTGAAATTTAAGGTGCAGACTGGCACTCATTATCACCTGACAAAGTTGGATCTGGATCTGATCCGGACTATGACTGAATTTATTATTGAAAACCCCAATGTGGTGTACATTTTGCATTATATCTCAATCAAAAATGTCTTAATCACTATCATTTATGGCAATGAGGTGCAAACTGGCATTCACTATGAATAGATTAAGTTTGATCTGCATCTGATCTGTGGATTTAGTGGATATTTGATTCTTTTTAACATTGAAAAGCCCTTTTGTTCTATATTTTGTATTATATTTTAGCTTATGAAAATCCACTTCTAACAGGACTTTGACCTTGAAAATTTTTTTCCAAGCTAAAAATTTGTGTAATTGGAAACTAGTGTTGGGAAGTTTGCTCTGTATGAACATGGAGCTCCAGTTTGAAAATGTTTCTGCTGCCATTTCAGCCAACACACCCAACAGAAGATGCACTGCAAAGCTCTACAACAGAAATACTAACAACACAAAAAGATGTTTCTGCCTCAAGCACTTTTACTGACTTCTACTGTTCAATGCACTGCAAATAAAACCAAAAAACAGCTATCTTAAGAATAAAATCATCAATAAAATAAATAAAGTTACTCAGCTCTGCCGAGAAGGATAGAGTTAAAAAGAGGTGCAGTGCAATGAACAGTCTGTTAAAGTTACATTAAAGTCCTCTGGGCACAAACCTCTTTTTGTGTTGTGGAGATCTGCAGCAGACATGTAATTAAATTGCTGCATGTGCTGCAGGTTATATCTGTTTTTATTCATGTTGCAAGCATTTTTTAAGATATTTTTTTATGCAGCCACCTGTTGCTGAATTGCTGCAGGTGTTTTTTTGTATTTATGTTTTCTGAATTTGCTTGTGTTGTCTGAGTTTGGAAGTGAGGCTTCTGTCAGACACCACAGCAGGAATAAGAGACTGATTTAGAGACTGATTGAATCTGAACGTACTCCACCGCCTCGAGTGATTTCAAACTGACTCTTCTTCAAATTACCAACTTGGACAACTTTGACTTGGTAATTTATTATAAGACTATCAGAAAAATGTGTTGGTTTGAATGCATAATGCAAAAGATAAAAATAAATAAATAAATAAATAAATGTGGTGACCATATTATATTAGTCCAACAATGAATTGTTTGAAAAGATTTTATTATTGTCATCATCTTTGAGCGTGCTGTTGCATACTCTGCTGAAGCAAGTTGAAGAAAACATCTTAGATTAAAATACATGTAGGATCAAAGTCAGTAATACAAGTTAAATATGCATTTGACTCTCCTATATATATATATATATATATATATACACACAGTGAGGAAAATAAGTATTTGAACACCCTGCGATTTTGCAAGTTCTCCCACTTAGAAATCATGGAGGGGTCTGAAATTTTCATCTTAGGTGCATGTCCACTGTGAGTGACATAATCTTAAAAAAAAAAAAAAAAATCCAGAAATCACAATGTATGATTATTTAATAATTTATTTGTATGTTATTGCTGCAAATAAGTATTTGAACACCTGTAAAAATCAGTGTTAATATTTGGTACAGTAGCCTTTGTTTGCAATTACAGAGGTTAAAAGTTTCCTGTAGTTTTTCACCAGGTTTACACACACTGCAGCAGGGATTTTGGTCCACTCCTCCATACAGATCTTCTCCAAATCTTTCAGGTTTGGAGTTTCAGCTCCCTCCAAAGATTTTCTATTGAGTTCAGGTCTGGAGACTGGCCAGGCCACTCCAGGACCTTGAAATGCTTCTTACGGAGCCCCTCCTTAGTTGCCCTGGCTGTGTGTTTGGGGTCATTGTCATGCTGGAAGACCCAGCCATGACCCATCTTCAATGCTCTTACTGAGGGAAGGAGGTTGTTTGCCAAAATCTCGCAATACATGACCCCATCCATCCTCCCTTCAATACGGGGTGCAGTCATTCTGTCCCCTTTGCAGAAGAGCACCCCCAGAGTATGATGTTTCCACCCCCATGCTTCACCGTTGGGATGGTTTTCTTGGGGTTGTTCTCATCCTCTAAACATGGTAAGTGGAGTTGAATTCAAAAAGCTCTATTCTGGTCTCATCTGACCACATGACCTTCTCCCATGCCTCCTCTGGATCATCCAGATGGTCAACCATGACAGCATCATGTGTTACTAATGTAATCTTTGTGACTGTGGTCCCAGCTCTCTTCAGGTCATTGACCAGGTCCTCCTGTGTAGTTCTGAGCTTTCTCAGAATCATCCTTACCCCACAAAGTGAGATCTTGCATGGAATCCCAGACCGAGCTTGGGTTTCTTCCACTTTCTAATAAATAATCATAACAGTTGTTGTCTTCTACCAAGCTGCTTGCCTGTTGTCCTGTAGTCCATCCCTACCCCTTCCCCTAACCTTAATAATAATCCTAACCATAACCTCCATGCCCCGCGTGTCACACCAAACCTGATACCACCATGAATTCATTTTGTGATACCGTCACGACAGTTTCGTGACAGTTTCACAAACTGATAGTTTCAATCACTTTTCATTTTGTTTGTTTGTTTTGGTTTAACATTCTATTGTTAATGATCACATTTCTGTCATAATATGGTTTGCTGTGTGGTTAATTCTCCAAACAGATAATCCAAGATGTCTGTGCCACAGTATTTGCATCAAGTGAAATTACTGTGTGATGCCATTTTGGATGCTAACAGTGACAGCATTTGAAGCAACTAGCAGTACCTTGAGGACATTAGGGCCACTTAATCCATGATGACTGAAGAAATAAGGAGGTCATAATTTTTAATGGCCACACCAAAGCAAAACCATTACAAAAATCGCCGCTCAGTCCCAAAAGTATAATGTGACAAGCCAGTCAGCACCAAGTGACCAAGTGGTCGGACACAAATGCAGGATTCAGGTCTCAGCTTAATAGAGTTTAATGTCAGGGCTTGCGTGGGTCGGTACACAAAATGGCAGTCCAAAAATAGCAACGGTAACCAAAGCATAGGCAGAGACAGGATCCAAAAAAACAGGCAGACAGGTCGATACACGGTAAAGCTAAACGGGACTGTGAAAACTCTGAATTCAAATGCTCAAAAGAGGCACAAGGCACAACAATCTCACAAGTGATAAAAGAAAGAGTGATGAATATAGAGGACGTGATCAGGAGGAAATGCACCACAGGTGTGTCAGGAAGGTTCCAGAAAGGGGGAGTGGCAAGCAGGGAGGGAGGACCAGAGGGAAACGCCCGACACCAAACACTCAACACCAGACAAGAGAAATCCCTCCACAAAACCCCAGTGCAAAAATACCCTCATACCATAAACAAGAGGAAAAGAAAAAAAAAAACCCCACACACCCAAATCGTGACATAATGTAATTAGCACTCGAACCAAGGTTAGCCTGTTAGCTGAACTTAGTGATTTGTCCTGCCCAGATCATACACGGTCTCTCCTATTCTCCACCTCTTCACCCGTATATGGGCGGCCGACAGAGAGACACACACACACACACACACACACACACACAAACACACAGACAAAGTGCTTTATATATACGAGGGCTGTCCATAAAGTATAGGTCCTTTTAATTTTTTTCAATAACTATATGGATTTCATTCATATGTTTTTACGTCAGACATGCTTGAACCCTCGTGCGCATGCATGAGTTTTTCCACGCCTGTCGGTGACGTAATTCGCCTGTGAGCACTCCTTGTGGGAGGAGTCGTCCAGCCCCTCGTCGGAATTCCTTTGTCTGAGAAGTTGCTGAGAGACTGGCGCTTTGTTTGATCAAAATTTTTTCTAAACCTGTGAGACACATCGAAGTGGACATGGTTCGAAAAATTAAGCTGGTTTTCAGTGAAAATTTTAACGGCTGATGAGAGATTTTGAGGTGACACTGTCGCTTTAAGGACTTCCCACAGTGCGAGACGTCGCGCAGCGCTCTCAGGCAGCGTCATCAGCCTGTTTCAAGCTTAAAACCTCCACATTTCAGGCTCTATTGATCCAGGACGTCGTGAGAGAACAGAGAAGTTTCAGAAGAAGTCGGTTTCAGCATTTTATCCGGATATTCCACTGTTAAAGGAGATTTTTTTAATGAAAGACGTGCGGACGGGTCCGCGCGTCGGGATGCAGCCGGCGCGGTGCGGTGGCACAGGAAAAACACCTCCGTGTTGATAACCATTTGTAAAATCCAGGCGGCTTTTGATGGCTTTCAGTGGAGTGAGTATATGAGAAATTGTTTAACAGCTGGACATGTTCCAACTTGTCCTTAAGGCTTCCAACAGAGGTGTTTTTCCTGTGGCGGAGCGTCGCGGCGGCTGCGTCCCGACGCGCGGACCCGTCTGCACGTCTTTCATTAAAAAAATCTCCTTTAACAGTGGAATATCCGGATAAAATGCTGAAACCGACTTCTTCTGAAACTTCTCTGTTCTCTCACGATGTCCTGGATCAATAGAGCCTGAAATGTGGAGGTTTTAAGCTTGAAAAAGGCTGATGACGCCGCCTGAGAGCGCTGCGCGACGTCTCGCACTGTGGGAAGTCCTTAAAGCGACAGTGTCACCTCAAAATCTCTCATCAGCCGTTAAAATTTTCACTGAAAACCAGCTTAATTTTTCGAACCATGTCCACTTTGATGTGTCTCACAGGTTTAGAAAAAATTTTGATCAAACAAAGCGCCAGTCTCTCAGCAACTTCTCAGACAAAGGAATTCCGACGAGGGGCTGGACGACTCCTACCACAAGGAGTGCTCACAGGCGAATGACGTCACCGACAGGCGTGGAAAAACCCACGCATGCGCACGAGGGTTCAAGCATGTCTGACATAAAAACATATAAATGAAATCCATATAGTTTTTGAAAAAAATAAAAAGGACCTATACTTTATGGACAGACCTCATACAGTGGATCCGGAAAGTATTCATAACCCTTCACTTTTTCCACATTCTGTGATGTTACAGCCTTATTCCAAAATGGAGTAAATTAATTTTTTTTCCACCCCATGATGACAACATGATTTTTTAAATTATTTTTCAAATGTATGACAAAATGAAAAAACTAAAAAATCACGTATACGTAAGTATTCACACCTTTAGCTAAATACTTTATTGAGGCACCTTTGGCAGCAATTATAGCCTCAAATCTTCTTGAATATGATGCCACAAGATTGGTGCACCTATCTTTGGACAGTTTTGTCCATTCCTCTTTGCAGCACCTCTCAAGCTCCATCAGGTTGGACGGGGAGTGTCGTGCACAGCCATTTTCAGATCTCTCCAGAAATGTTCAATCAGCTTCAGGTCTGGCCTCGGGCTGGGCCACTCAAGGACATTCACAGAGTTGTCCTGAAGCCACTCCTTTGATATCTTGGCTGTGTGCTTAGGGTCACTGTCTTGCTGAAAGATGAACCATCGCCCCAGTCTGAGGTCAAGAGCGCTCTGGAGCAGGTTTTCATCCACATGTCGTTTTCTCTGGGCCCCTCCCCAATCGGACCGCAAGTGACATGTTTAGCCGCATGTTCTCCCTGAATTGCTGGCTGTCTGAGTGGTGTCCAAAAAATGAGGTGGGCTTCATAAATAATTGGCAAACCTTCTGGGGAAAACCTGGTCTTGTTAGGAGAGACGGCATCCATCCCACTTTGGATGGAGCAGCTCTCATTTCTAGAAATCTGGCCAATTTTCTTAAATCTTGTAGTAGAGTTGTAGTCTTACACACCTCTCTGCAGCTTCTCTCCCCCTGCCATCCCCTCATTACCCCATCCCCATAGAGACGGTGCCTGCTCCCAGACCACCAATAACCAGCAAAATCTATTTAAGAATAAAAATTCAAAAAGAAAAAAATAATATAGCACCTTCAACTGCACCACAGACTAAAACAGTTAAATGTGGTCTATTAAACATTAGATCTCTCTCTTCTATGTCCCTGTTAGTAAATGATATAATAAGTGATCAACATATTGATTTATTCTGCCTTACAGAAACCTGGTTACAGCAGGATGAATATGTTAGTTTAAATGAGTCAACACCCCCGAGACACACTAACTACCAGAACGCTCGTAGCACGGGCCGAGGTGGAGGATTAGCAGCAATCTTCCACTCCAGCTTATTAATTAATCAAAAACCCAGACAGAGCTTTAATTCATTTGAAAGCTTGTCTCTTAGTCTTGTCCATCCAAATTGGAAGTCCCAAAAACCAGTTTTATTTGTTGTTATCTATCGTCCACCTGGTCGTTACTGTGAGTTTCTCTGTGAATTTTCTGACCTTTTGTCTGACTTAGTGCTTAGCTCAGATAAGATAATTATAGTGGGCAATTTTAACATCCACACAGATGCTGAGAATGACAGCCTCAACACTGCATATAATCTATTGTTAGACTCGATTGGCTTTGCTCAAAATGTAAATGAGTCCACCCACCACTTTATTCATACCTTAGATCTTGTTCTGACTTATGGTACGGAAATTGAAGACTTAACAGTATTCCCTGAAAACCCCCTTCTGTCTGATCATTTCTTAACAACATTTAAATTTACTCTGATGGACTACCCAGCAGTGGGGAATAAGTTTCATTACAGTAGAAGTCTTTCAGAAAGCGCTGTAACTAGGTTTAAGGATATGATTCCTTCTTTATGTTCTCCAATGCCATATACCAACACAGTGCAGAGTAGCTACCTAAACTCTGAGTGAGATAGATTATCTCGTCAATAGTTTTATATCCTCATTGAGGACAACTTTGGATGCTGTAGCTCCTCTGAAAAAGAGAGCCTTAAATCAGAAGTTCCTGACTCCGTGGTATAACTCACAAACTCGCAGCTTAAAGCAGATAACCCGTAAGTTGGAGAGGAAATGGCGTCTGACTAATTTAGAAGATCTTCACTTAGCCTGGAAAAAGAGTCTGTTGCTCTATAAAAAAAACCTCCGTAAAGCTAGGACATCTTACTACTCATCACTAATTGAAGAAAATAAGAATAACCCCAGGTTTCTTTTCAGCACTGTAGCCAGGCTGACAAAGAGTCAGAGCTCTATTGAGCCGAGTATTCCTTTAACTTTAACTAGTAATGACTTCATGACTTTCTTTGCTAATAAAATTTTAACTATTAGAGAAAAAATTACTCAGAACCATCCCAAAGACATATCGTTCTCTTTGGCTGCTTTCAGTGATGCCGGTATTTGGTTAGACTCTTTCTCTCCGATTGTTCTGAGTTATTTTCATTAGTTACTTCCTCCAAACCATCAACATGTCTATTAGACCCCATTCCTACCAGGCTGCTCAAGGAAGCCCTACCATTAATTAATGCTTTGATCTTAAATATGATTAATCTGTCTTTATTAGTTGGCTATGTACCACAGACTTTTAAGGTGGCAGGTATTAAAACACTACTTAAAAAGCCATCACTTGACCCAGCTAACTTAGCTAATTATAGGCCAATCTCCAACCTTCTTTTTCTCTCAAAAATTCTTGAAAGGGTAGTTGTAAAACAGCTAACTGATCATCTGCAGAGGAATGGTCTATTTGAAGAGTTTCAGTCAGGGTTTAGAATTCATCATAGTACAGAAACAGCATTAGTGAAGGTTACAAATTATCTTCTTATGGCCTCAGACAGTGGACTCATCTCTGTGCTTGTCCTGTTAGACCTCAGTGCTGCTTTTGATACTGCTTGACCATAAAATTTTATTACAGAGATTAGAGCATGCCATAGGTATTAAAGGCACTGCACTGCGGTGGTTTGAATCATATTTATCTAATAGATTACAATTTGTTCATGTAAATGAGGAATCTTCTTCACAGACTAAGGTTAATTATGGAGTTCCACAAGGTTCTGTGCTAGGACCAATTTTATTCACTTTATACATGCTTCCCTTAGGCAGTATTATTAGGCAGCATTGCTTAAATTTTCATTGTTACGCAGATGATACCCAGCTTTATCTATCCATGAAGCCAGAGGACACACACCAATTAGCTAAACTGCAGGATTGTCTTACAGACATAAAGACATGGATGACCTCTAATTTCCTGCTTTTAAACTCAGATAAAACTGAAGTTATTGTACTTGGCCCCACAAATCTTAGAAACATGGTGTCTAACCAGATCCTTACTCTGGATGGCATTACCCTGACCTCTAGTAATACTGTGAGAAATCTTGGAGTCATTTTTGATCAGGATATGTCATTCAATGCGCATATTAAACAAATATGTAGGACTGCTTTTTTGCATTTGCGCAATATCTCTAAAATTAGAAAGGTCTTGTCTCAGAGTGATGCTGAAAAACTAATTCATGCATTTATTTCCTCTAGGCTGGACTATTGTAATTCATTATTATCAGGTTGTCCTAAAAGTTCCCTGAAAAGCCTTCAGTTAATTCAAAATGCTGCAGCTAGAGTACTGACAGGGACTAGAAGGAGAGAGCATCTCTCACCCATATTGGCCTCTCTTCATTGGCTTCCTGTTAATTCTAGAATAGAATTTAAAATTCTTCTTCTTACTTATAAGGTTTTGAATAATCAGGTTCCATCTTATCTTAGGGACCTCATAGTACCATATCACCCCAATAGAGCGCTTCGCTCTCAGACTGCAGGCTTACTTGTAAGAGTAGAATGTGAGGCAGAGCCTTCACCTTTCAGGCTCCTCTCCTCTGGAACCAGGTCCCAATTCGGATCAGGGAGACAGACACCCTCTCTACTTTTAAGATTAGGCTTAAAAACGTTCCTTTTTGCTAAAGCTTATAGTTAGGGCTGGATCGGGTGACCCTGAACCATCCCTTAGTTATGCTGCTATACACTTAGACTGCTGGGGGGGTTCCCATGATGCACTGAGTGTTTCTTTCTCTTTTTGCTCTGTATGCACCACTCTGCATTTAATCATTAGTGATTGATCTCTGCTCCCCTCCACAGCATGTCTTTTTCCTGGTTCTCTCCCTCAACCCCAACCAGTCCCAGCAGAAGACTGCCCCTCCCTGAGCCTGGTTCTGCTGGAGGTTTCTTCCTGTTAAAAGGGAGTTTTTCCTTCCCACTGTCGCCAAGTGCTTGCTCACAGGGGGTCGTTTTGACCGTTGGGGTTTTTCCGTAATTATTGTATGGCTTTGCCTTACAATATAAAGCGCCTTGAGGCAACTGTTTGTTGTGATTTGGCGCTATATAAATAAAATTGATTTGATTTGATGTCTTAGGTGGATTTTGACAAACTCCAGGCAGGCTGCCATGTGCCTTTAACTAAGGAATGTCTTCCGTCTGGTCACTCTACTATACAGGTCTGATTGTTAGATTGCTGCAGAGATAGCTGTCCTTCTGGAAGGTTCTCCACTCTCCACAGAAGAATGCTGGAGCTCTGACAGAGTGACCATGATATTCTTGGTCACATCCCTGACTAAGGCCCTTCTCCCCGGATCGTTCAGTTTAGACAGGCAGACAGCTCTAGGAAGAGTCCTGGAGGATCCAAATGTCTTCCATTTACAGATGATGGAGGCCACTGTGCTCACTGGGATCTTCAAAGCAGCAGAAATGTTTCTGTACCCTTCCCCAGATTTGTGCATCAAGACAATCCTGTCTCGGCAGTGTACAGACAATTCCTTTCACTTCATGCTTGGTCTGTGCTCTGACATGCACTGTCAATTCTTCTTCTTTCGGCTGCTCCTGTTACCATTTCCATCTCACCTTGTCCTCTGTATCTTCCTCTGTCAGACCAACAACCTGCATATCCTCTCTGAGCACATCCATAAACCTCCTCTTTGGCCCCCCTCTTCTCCTCCTGCCTGGTGACTCTATCCTCAGCATCCTTCTCCCTATATACCCTGGGTCTCTCACTTTCCAAGATTTTATTAAACAATCTGGTTGGAATGTCCACTGCCATTTCTCCTAGACATTTCCATGTCTCCACTGGAATGTTATTTGGACCAACTGCCTTTCCACTCCTCATCCTCAAAATATTCCCTCCATCTTCTCAACACACTCTCCTCACTTGTCAGCACATTACCATGTGCATCTTTTACGACCCTAACCTGCTGCACATCCTTTCCAGCTCTGTCCCTTTGTCTGGCCAAATGGTACAAGTCCTTTTCTCCTTCTTTACTAGTCAATTTATTGTACAGCTCCCTATATGCCTTTTCCTTAGCTTTTTCTACTTCTCTTTTCACCTTACATCGCATCTCCTTGTACTCCTGTCTACTTTCTTCATTTCTCTAACCATCCCAATTCTTTATGCTAACCTCTTTCTCCTTATGTTTCCATCACCAAGTCTCCTTGTCTTCCTTCCGCTGTTCAGATGTCACACTCACTACCTTCCTAGCTGTCTCCCTCACCACATCTGCAGTACTTTTCCAGTTGTCCAAAATTGCTTCCCCTCCATCCAGTGCTTCTCTCATCTGCTCACTGAATTTCACACAACAGTCTTCCTCCTTCAGCTTCCACCATCTGATGCTTTGTTGAGCTCTCACTCTCTTCTTCTTCTTTACCTCTAAAGTCATCCTACAAACCACCATCCTATGCTGTTTAGCTGCACTCTCTCCTCCCACCACTTTGTAGTCTCCGATTTCTTTTAGCTTGCATCTCCTACAAAGAATGTAGTCAACCTGGGTGCACCTTCCTCCACTCTTATATGTCACTCTGTGCTCCTTCCTTTTCTTAAAGTAGGTATTCACCACAGCCATTTCCATCCTTTTTGCAAAATCAAATACCATCTGTCTTTCCACATTCCTGTTCTTGATACCATATCTACCTCATCACCTCTGTTCCCTTTGCCAAAATTCCCATTGAAGTCAGCTCCTATCACCACTCTTTCATGCTTGGGCACTCTCTCCACCACCTCATCTAACTCGCTCCAGAAATCTTCTTTCTCCTTTGTCTCATAACCTACCTGTGGGGCATATGCACTGATGATATTAATCATCACCACTTCAATTTCCAGCTTTACACTCATCACCCTGTTGGTCACTTGCTTAACATACTCTTCCTTTAAAATGTCCACAACACCATTTCTCTTCCTAACCACCCCATGATACAACAGCTTGAACCCACCACCTATGCTCCTGCTCTTACTTCCCTTCCACTTGGTCTCTTGCACACATGTCTACCTTCCTCCTCTCCATCATGTCAGACAGCTCTCTCCCTTTACCAGTCATACTTCCAATATTCAAAGTCTTGTCTCTCACTTCCACCCTTCCAGTTTTCCTCTTCTCCCTACGTCTGTGGACACATTCTCCCCCTCTTCTTCTTCTTTGCCCAGCAGTAGCCCAATTTTCACCACTACCCTGTTGGGCAATGGCACTGGTGGCGGTCATTGTTAACCAAGGCCTCGACTGATCCGGCATGGAAATTCAATTTGTACTCTGCATGGTTGTGGTGGCTTGTTTTTATGCCGGATGCCCTTCCTGACTCTACTCATTTGTCCATGCTTGGGACTGGCACCCAGAGTGTACTGGCTGCACAGCCCATGTGGCTGAGAATTGACACCTTTAAGATTAATACCCTGCCTCCTTCTAACCTCCTCATTTTTGCGGGCTTGGGACTGGCACTCAGAATGTACTGGCTGCACACCCCATGTGGCTGAGTTGACATGCACTGTCAACTGTGAAACCGTATATGTAGACAGGTGTGTGGCTTTCCAAATCATGTCCAATCAACTGAATTTACCCCAGGTGGACTCCAATTAAGATGTAGAAACATCTCAAGGGCGATCAGTGGAAACATGAAGCACCTGAGCTCAAATTTCATCGATTTTGGAAAAAGGCTCTAACATATCAAAATGTGGAAAAAGGTAAAGTGCTTTGAATACTTTGCAGGTGCATGGTAGGACGACCTTTTAAACCTCATACTGCTAAACCATTAAAAACTGATGCAAATGATGAGCAAATTTCACACAAACAAAATAAAGATAACTATTTATGAATTGTTTTCGCACAACAAATGTGTGCTCAAAGGAAACATGTCATGCACATGCAGATATTCATTTCTGACTAGCCTGATGTAAACAGACCTTTGCAAGCAAAACACTAATGACAGACTTGTAGGTTGCAAATCAGCTGATAACTCGCACGTCATGTAGTACTTTATGACTTGTCATGTTATCAGAACTTCACTAAAGACAATTTTACATTTCAAAACCAATTTGTATCCTTGTGGTTTTTTTCCCCATTCTTTTTCTTGCTTGTTTTTCGGTGACACCACCCCCACATCATTACCACTCACAAAACGATTCAGCGGGAGAACAAGTAATAATGTTCTTTACACACAAAAACAGATACACACATACAACTGCATGAATGCAGTGAATGCACACATGCATGCCACACAAACAGATTCCTGCTGTATTTGTTCAGACATACAGAGCAATTACTGAATGATTCGTGTTCGGAAACATCCACCAACAGACTATCAATTAAGTTGTGTAGAGCTTTCAGGGTTTCAATGTGCAAGTGCAAGCTGTACATCCAGGATCATTCTGGACTCATTCCAGTAGTAACACAATATGACATCCTTGTAATACTGACAAAATACCACCCCCATATAAGGTACAAACGAGGTTGTATAAATGTTGAACTGTTGTTCAAATATCTGCTGGATAGGCAAAATTTGTACTAGTTGTCAGATCTGCATGTAAAATGTAATTGCATTCACACAGACACAACCTTTGTTTACCTCCACTGAGTTCTGTGCTTCACTCATCTTGGTGACAGTGGTTTGAAACTCTCCTATGAAGTCATGGCCTCCATCGTTGTCGTAGTCGTAACACAGGACCTGTTGTTGAATGTCACATATAAGATCACACGACAGTCATCCGTCTCCATACATCCTTCTCTATACTCAAAGTTTCACTTATGAGCATCCGGTGCAGCGGAAGGCAAAGAGCGTATGAGCCTTGATTTTAACTGTTCAATTCAGTGAGTGATTTCACTGATGAGCTCTGAATGTCAACTCAAAGTGAGACAGGCAGACAGGAAGTAAACTGATGTTTTGGATGAACAATAACTCAACAGCACCTTCCTGACACCTCATGTCAAAGGTTTTGTTTTCTTTTTTGGAGCGAGCAATGAGCGATTTCATTGATGCAGGATGAAAATTAACTGGAGCGGAGAACGATAATGAGCGAGGTGGTCTGAAGTTGCTGCGAGCAGCAGAGCAGAGAGAGAGAGAGAGCACAGCACACCCTGCTGCAGATGTAACAAAACAGATTCTAACACATCTCAAATTGCATATTCATTAAGGCAAACACATTAAATGGAGAATATGTGCTATTTTGCTCACTTAAAAGACACAATCCTCATGCATAACATTATTAGATCAGATTGCACATTTGTTGGCTGATGGTATGGAGTTTTTATAAACCTAAACTTTAGTAAATCAGGCCTATTTTGAATTGTAATATGAACCATACCAGTGAATAAAAAATGTCATCCAAAATCATGAAAAAGCAATAAAAAGAAATGCTGTGTACACTGTCTAGTGAAATAATAATAATAATAATAATTGTATTTATACAGCACTTTCAGGAACAGACTCTCCCGAACATCACCATCGCTTGGAAAAGTCAGGAGAAGTCCATTTTTCCCCCCTGAAAATCAGTGGACTTGGCCAACTGATCTGAGGCTCACATAGTGTAGGGAAGACGAGGCGCACATTCAGTGATCAGAACAAGCTGAGTGAGGTCAGTATGCACATTCTGCCTTCATCTTCCTGATAATTTGGAGAAATTATTTCTGTGTTTGTACCCATGCATTGACCTGCTCCAGGGAGCAGAGTAGAAAACAGCAGCAAAGGCTGTCTACTTTTAACAAGCTCCTTTCATATAAACATGTAAATGCTTTTCCCTGCTCATACGAGGTCTGTCCATAAAGTATCATACCTTTTTTATTTTTTTTTTAAACTATATGGATTTGATTCATATGTTTTCACGTCAGACAAGCTTGAACCCTTGTGCGCATGCGTGAGTTTTTCCACGCCTGTCGGTGATGTCATTCGCCTGTGAGCACGCCTTGTGGAAGGAGTGGTCCCGCCCTGTCGTCGGATTTTCATTGTCTGGAAATGGCGGAATGATTTAGGGGTTTTTTTCCCATCAGAATTTTTTCAGAAGCTGTTAGAGACTGGCACCTGGAAACTACTCGAAAAATGTATCTGGCTTTCGGTGAAAATTTTACGGGCTTCACAGAGAATAAGGTCTGGTAGTACAGCTTTAAGGACCCCTTTAAGTGTGGACATGTCTATCTCGGCTTTCAATGCTTACCAGTCCAGTAAGTATCAGTGAAATTGTGGAGAGCTAGACATGTCCAAACTTGTCCTCTGGCACGCCGAAACAGAGGTGTTCCTTTGTCTCGCTTCCAAAGCGAATCGGTCGTGACGCGCGAAGCCTCCGCGCAGCTTTCCATGACAAAATCTCTTGTTAAAAGTGAAATCAGCCGGAAAATGGCTGATGTCCAGCTCTTGTGATAACCAGAGAAAGAGCACACGACGGTCTCGTATCCACATAGCCATCAGCTCAGAAATGGTCCTGTGGCGTGTGCCGTGTTGTCGCAGCTCGGAGCGCGGCGTGCTGAGCGTCCTTAAAGGGGTCCTTAAAGCTGTACTACCAGACCTTATTCTCTGTGAAGCCCGTAAAATTTTTACCGAAAGCCAGATACATTTTTCGAATAGTTTCCAGGTGCCAGTCTCTAACAGCTTCTGAAAAAATTCTGATGGAAAAAAAAACCCAAATCATTCCGCCATTTCCAGACAATGAAAATCCAACGACAGGGCGGGACCACTCCTTCCACAAGGCGTGCTCACAGGCGAATGACGTCACCGACAGGCGTGGAAAAACTCACGCATGCGCACAAGGGTTCAAGCTTGTCTGACGTGAAAACATATGAATCAAATATATAGTTTAAAAATAAAAAAATAAAAAGGTACGATACTTTATGGACAGACCTCGTATCTTCACTGCAAATCTGCATCAAGGTTTATGCAGTTATTACAGTTATTAGAACAATTCATCATAACAAGAAATCTGTATTTTACACGATCATGTTTTTTAAATGAATCTGCGGTCCATATGAGTTCCAAACAGTGTGTGTGTGTGTGTGGGGGGGGGGGGGGGGGGGGGGGGGGTAGTGTGCCTTAATTGAGAGAGTGACAACATAATGAGTCAAAAAAAAAAAAAAAACAGTCCCGTGACTCATGGTGCCATCTTGGGTTCAAAATAGCGTTGGCTGTTAATGTGTCTGCATGTAAATCCAGCTATTTTATTTATTTATTCGCTGAAAATGCCGGGTTGTTGTGCATTTGGATGCACAAATAGACACAACAAGGGCTTCAAGATGTACAGATTCCCTTCAGATCTGAACAGAAGAAAAATTTGGGAAAATAAAGTCAGCCGTGTGGGATGGAAGCCAAAATCATCATCAAAGCTTTGAGAGGTAAATTTATTGTTCAGTCCCATGTACAGTAAAACTCACCTCAACGGTCATCGTATAAACCAGATGCCAAAAAAGTCCCAAAGTTTTTGTATTGTTTTCCACGTAATAAACACCGTATATACCAGATTTTGTACAACAGATTTTTGCTCACATCGGATAAAATGTCCCATCCAATTACAATGTATTTCCATTAAAAACCCTGAGCAGTCTGGATGTGCACAGTAACAGAGGTACAAATTAAAGTTCAGCACTCTGACGCTCGCTGATTTGAGGAAAGTGGGACCGGAGTCATTGCTGTGATTAAAAGCCAACCATTTATTTTTTCACACCGTGTTCAGACTGGGACCTGAAGCCTGATTTGTTAAACCTGTCAAATCAGACACAAAAGGCTGTGATATGACACTTTTCTGCTTTTACTCCTTCGTTTGCCATCATATTATAACAGTTTTTGTGATGCGCACGATGATTAAAAATGGATCAGAAAAGTCTGCACATTTACTGCACAGAGTCGGTAAAAGAGGAAAATGTACCGCTTACCTTTGATTTGGAGGTGATGATTGGAGAAAGAAAAGCTTGTTGAGGGTCAAATTAGTCCGGAATAAAGCATAATCCAGAGACGGAGAACTTTAAAACTGTCACGAACGTCACTGCATGACACAGAGGTACAGAGCTGCCGCTACATAAATCAGGTTTTAAATTAATTAAATAAATAATGATAAATTGTAAATATATGTAAATTTGATAGCTTAGCTATTTTTATATTTATTTTGATTGTACCTACACCTGGATGTGTTGCTGTATGTGGTTAAATGATTTTTAAAAAATGCTGAAAACATTAAAGGTTCATTCAATAGTTCAGCACAGTTGGAACCAAAATGGCGCCATGTTCTGAATTGGCGTCACTCTCTCAATTAAGGCACTCTAGGAAAGAGCAATATGAATCCCGAATTAACTGTGTTGTTAGATGTCATTATGATTGTTATCTGTATTTATGTTGCTGCAGCGGGGAACAATAAAGCATAAATCACAGATATAAGACCAGTCAAACTAAAAATATTCACAACTCACCTTAATGCTTCTGTCCACATCCCCATTGCAGAGAGAAATGAGAGGCACAGTGAAAGGTTTCCACACTGGATCTAAAGTGTTCTTTATAACCTGAAGACAACACAACAGTGGGTATGGAGTGAATGAAACGGTTTGCCTAACATCTGCAATCTGTTTCCTTCAGCTTTCTGAGCTTAATTACATTTACAGTGTCTCACCGACCTGGTTTAGCTGGTAATGAAAGCTCATATTTGATGATAATAACAGTTAGATGAAGGAGTTTAATCCCTGCTGATGACTCACTTCTGTCCTGTGCACCAGCATCCATTTGCCATCTTCTCCCTGTTTGTGAAATTCCAGGTACGGGTCTGATTTTCCAAAGAAGTCCTGACAGGGATAACAATGATATTTGATTCTAGTAAAGACCTTCAGCCCACAGCCAGTTCTGCATTGTCTTATAACAGAAAAATAAACTATACTGCACATTTTTTCAACAGGTTCAATTTCTATCATTCATAATATGGTTCAAATATTTGTCCGGTTAGGTGGGATGCATTCTAAACATCAGCGAATTGTATTACTGACCAGCTCAGGTTAAATCTTAGAGGTTGCGTCGGTGCCCTCAATGCATCTACCACACTACAGAACCGTCCTGTGCCTGAATTGTAACAATTTATGCAGAAAAACATTCTATCCAAACCTCTCAAAAGTAACCGTAATCTGCCCCAGTCATGTGAAACATGGATTTCCCCTTGGCTTTCTCCAGCTGCAGTGGTCCTCAACACTCAGTCTGCCTGCTGGATCATGTTCAGAGAAACACGCCACATGTCCAAGCTGCCACAGGTGGCATTCCCTCACAATGCAAGTGACACTTCTCATCTTTATCTCTTTAAGTAACCATTCCTTTTACACAAAGTCATTTCAGGGATATCTAAGGATCCTCCAAAGACACCAAGGACCAAATACTTTCAGTCATCGAGCTGAGTATTTTCATAGTTATATAGTTTTGTGTGTGTTGGTGGTTTCTGAACAGCTTTGGGACTGGAAACCATCAGTTTGTGCACTTCAAGCAAAACATGGACAAGTTTGTGAGAAATTAATTTTTAAAAAAATGAAGATGCATGATACGAGTCAGTTTTAATAATACCACAGTAAAGGTGATTTGTCATTTCATTTATTTATTCATTCATTTATATTTTGTTTTGTTCAATAAGAAGTTGTAGTTTTGTATAAATAACAATGTTTAAAATAAACTAGTGTGTTGCCCGTGGGGATCCATGGTCTCTAGATTGTGTAGTGTTTATAAAATAGGTATAGTAGCTGACATTTTCAAGGGTGGTAATAAACTGTGCAAAATTTCTATAATGAGTTGGAATGGTGTGTGATTCCAGAATGTTTTTCGAACCTTAGATGTTAGACCTCAACAGTTTTTAGAAGACGAACTCGACCTTTTTATTTTGTGTTAATTATGTAATTTTTTTAATGTTAGGTTACTCTTAATGTATTTATAAATTGTTTAGGTTCTTCTTATCATATACACACTATTATTATTATTATTATTATTAGGGATGTGATCACGTGATCGGAAATCGGGCCCGATCACATGGTTTCAGACTTGATTGAAATCGGACGTTGCATTCCGATCAGGAATCTGATATAGATTTTATCCTCATTATTTTGATCAGCGCTATTTCAAGCTCATTACTGCAGATTAATGGGCCTTTCACGCATCGGAAGCGTCGGGAGTGTCAGAGGCATCAAGAATCAATCTAAAAAGCATTATTTTCAATGAGACGTGTTGCTTTTTAGAGGCGTCAGAAGCGTCGCGTCAAAAACCGAACTAAAGCGATGCTTCTGATGGGAGCACGCATTGCTGCTTGTTGGCAGGCTGACGCGGTCAAAGCTCAACCCAATCTTTTTTTTTTTTTTTTTTTTTTTTTTTTTTAATTGAACTAAAGAAAAAAACAAGTTCAACCCAATCCAACTTTCGACGCTCTGAGCTGTGACATAGCTTCTCGCTGTCCAATAGGAACAACACGTCGGGCCAAAACACGGAAGACTAGTGGCAGAAACCACTGATCTGTACAAAACAGATCGGTGCAGAAACCACTGATCAGTACAAAACAGAAACATGTCACAGGACTGCTCATTTATAGAGCAGTTTTCTGAATAAAAATCCTTGGAAATGTTTTTTGTTGTTGTTTGTTACCTCAAAATTTCTGATTACTGTTTAAAAAAGTTTAGAACACTTGTAATTAAAATAGCTAAATTAATAAGTGGTTCTTTAGAAACCTTCCATCCATCCATCCATTTTCTTCCGCTTTAGCAGGAGTCGGGTCGCGGGGGCAGCAGTTCAAGCAAAGCCGCCCAGACCTCCCGATCCACACACACCTCCCCCAGCTCCTCCGGGGGAACCCCAAGGCGTTCCCAAGCCAGCCAAGAGATGTAGTCCCTCCAGCGAGGCGTCCAGGGGGCATCCGGAAAAGATGCCCGAGCCACCTCAACTGACTCCTTTCGACGTGGAGGAGCAGCGGCTCGACTCCGAGCTCCTCACCCTATCTCTAAGGGAGCACCCAGCCACCCTGCGGAGGAAACTCATCTCGGCCGCTTGTACTCGCGATCTCGTTCTTTCGGTCATGAGCCAAATCTCATGACCATAGGTGACGATCGGAACGCTGTTTGCTGACGATGTGGTTCTGTTGGCTTCATCAAATCAGGACCTTAAACATGCACTGGGATGATTTGCAGCCGAGTGTGAAGCGTCCAGGATGAAAATCAGCACCTCCAAATCCGAGGCCATAGTTCTCGACCGGAAAAAGGTGCTTTGCCCTCTTCAGGTCGATGGAGTGTCCTTGCCTCAAGTGGAGGAGTTTAAGTATCTTGGGGTTTTGTTCACAAGTGAGGGACGGATGGAGCGTGAGATCTTTAGAAACCTTTCATCTGTAAATTAAAACCACCTGTTATTTCAGATTAGATAATTTCTTGTTTAACATAAGGAACCTTGGACATTTATTTTTAGACAAATAAAATAACATGGAAATTTGTACATTTTTAAAGTCTGGTAGATTATTACTTGATTGTTCAAGCTACCTCAAGGAGAAGTGCACTGTTTAAGTGATAAATAATAAAATAAGGTGATTAAAATGAAAATATATATTTAGCATTTGTTCATGGTTCATTCAGTTTTTTAAAGTATTGGATCGGGACTCTGTATCGGCAGATACTCAAAATCAGACAACTCAGAATCGGATTGGGGCCAAAAAAAAACCTGATCGGGACATCCCTAATTATTATTATTAATTTGACTTCTATTTTGTCATTTGATTTTTATATGGACCACAATAGAAATAAGTGTTTTCACTTTATTGTGTAATCCATATATTTTTAACATATTTACAATTATATTATATACTTACATTGAACTTACTGAATAAAATTACGCACTCACAGTTTTAATATATAGATGATTTTCTGCCCCCTGCTAGATTGGCGTGTGAGTCCAGACTGCAAATATCAATGTCCATTGTTCCGTGTTGTTAGCTAATATATGTAGTTTCTCTAAAATATTAGGCCTACCAATGTTCCGTTTTGGACATTCATTTCAATTTATTGAAATTGAATTCCTCCTTGTCCCAAAATACATAAGCATACCAAACCGCAAATGTCAGCTGTCCCCAGTTTGTGCATGGTTAAAATTGCATGCACGCACACGCACGCACGCACACACACACACACACACACACACACACACACACACACACACACACACACACACACACACACACACACAGCTGTTTGTCTTTTCTGCATTTGCTGTAAGCAGGTACTTTTAATTTGAGAAACAGAGGCAGAGGCGGAAGAAATTAAAAACACAACACATTTCACTCATGGTGCCAAAATAACATTTAACTCACTCATGGTAACAGTAACATAAGACTTATCTAAACTGACTAAACCAATTGAACTACAAAAATATGCAATAAATTAATAACACTGCAATAAATCAATAACACTAACAACAGTGTTAAACTAACATGAACCACAATGACATATAAAATCCAAAACTCCCATGATGCATTGCAGCACAACATCCATTGTTTACTGGTTAGCTAAAATAGGTAATTTCTCCAAAAATATTTGTCCTATCAACTTTCTGTGTTCATCCTTGACCCAAAATACATAAGCATACCAAATGGCAAATGTCAGCTCTCACCAGTTATTGTGTGCTTGAAGCCATACACACGCATGCACAAATAGGCCACTTGGCTATTATAATGCAGATTTCAGTGAAGTTTGGAAGCAAAAGATGTGTGCATATGTGTATGGGTGTGGGGGGGTCTAAAATATTCTCACCTACAAAACTGGGGCCCTACAATAAAGGTTTGAAAACCACGGGCTTAACTGAAAAATACTTGTACTTCACTTGAGTTTAGAGGAAGATCAAATACTGCAAGTGCTTTCTGTTGGCTTATTTCTGTAGGGATCTGTGTACAGTTATCACATATGCACAAATTGTCACGTGCCCGTGGCTCAGAGGACAGTGACAAGGAGGAGACACGAACGAGAGGATTAGAAAAATAGAAGTATTTATTTACAATAGTTAAATTAAATATTAAAAGGTGCAAAAATGTGCAGCTGTGCAAAAAGGCGCTCTGTTACCGGTCGGCGCAGCAAGACGTCCTAGAAAGAGAGGGAGAGAACAAAATGAATTAATTGGGCCCACTTAAATAAGAGACAGGGACACCGGGCCCAGGTGCCCTCATTATGGGCCAGCCCCGCTACAAGACGGCGGGAACCGTCACACCCTCCCCCTTCAAAAGGGAAGTCCACCTAAGGACTTTCCAAACCAATTGCAAACAGCACAATTTTTTCTTTTTTGTTAGTAGTACATTATATTTTTTTGTTGCACCAAAATTACATTTACAGCTTACCTATATTCAGCTATACATTTTTCTCTTTACAAACTACTTTAAAATCTGATAGGACTAAGTTTTTTCTTCTATTTTCCATTATCAAACAAGAGAAGTTCTACCATTTGCAAGGAATCAAATTAGACTTAGCTATACAAGGCCAAAGATGACACCAATTGGTAAAGTCACAAGCTTAGCACACGTCCTCTACTGCACCTCCAGAGTTCCGGCGCCTGAAACAACGAAGTCACCATGAGATGGGACCCACTTGCGCACCAACAGACCTTCCTGCATGAAGTACCCATGAGCAGCACTCCGTACCTTGTCACCTGGAAGAACATTTTCAAACAAAACTGAAAGAGTTGGATCAGACTTTTGATGCTGACTCCATTCCTTCACAGAGACAGATGCGGGGAGCTCGGGCAACAAGACTGAGCTCTCAAGCACATCCGACTCAGACGCAGAAAACTGAGCGCGCGTCACGACACAAGCTGGAAACACCTCTGGACACTGCTCTTCAAGCAGAGACGATGAGTGTGGCTCAGGGGTCACCACGGGCAAAGGAGACCTCGGCCACACCGCACTACCAACCAAATCATTGCCTAAAAATCAATGAAACTCCAGGAAGCGGCAGAGCGGGGCGTACGCCTACAATCACCAGACCATTAATAAACCCACATTCTAACATAATTGTGTGCCTCGGCACGGAGACCACACCCAGCTCCATCCCATGCATAAGGACAGAGTCACCCGTTTCTGTAGCGGAGGAGAATGGAAGCACAGAAGCCACTATAAATGAGTGTTTAGCCCCTGTGTCACGCAGCATCTTAATATGAACACGCTGCTCGCTCCCCACAATGGACACATACGCATCATGGATGAAAGGCGCAAAAGCTTTATCGAACTTTTTCCTGGACTTATTGTGTGAAGCTAACAGAGCAGGAGATGAAGGTACGTACATTTTACGCCTGCTTTTAGACTTGAGCACAGGACACAGACTTCCAGTGGCCCATTGCCTGACAGTAATTACATCTGCTAGAGTGCCCTCTGAATGAAGCAGAGCGACCCTGTGCAAAGGTCTGCGAGTAGGAGCGACTTTCACTGACTATAGGTGTTGGGTATTTTCTCCTCCAAACATTTTTAAACCTTTAACAAGACAAACAGAGTCAAGAAACACCAGTGAGACAGAAAGTCAAATATTACGCGCGGAGTGCGGCCAGGCTGTACACCAAGGCTACACTAAAGTCTGGCCTGCTTTTCCGCTCTTTTTATTAAGAGACGCCCTCATCACATAAACAAGAAACTTGTCCTAAGGGTGGGGGTAATGACGCAAGACAAGTTTCTTCCCATAACATAAACGCATACGTCAAGTGCAGCTGTAAGGAAGAACACTTCAGGTCAGCACATCTCGTTCGTCTGTTGCAGTTATCAGCTGTTTTGCATCTGCCTGGAACACTAAGCATCACAATCAGTCAAAATTCAACCTTCAGTTCTTTTACTCCCAGTCGTTAGCGGCTACGAAAACAAAGTTATGTTATAACAATAAGTACATCCAGTCCTTCATTCCCAGTTCAGATTGACCCCAGAGTGCTAAACAAAATTGAATTCTCAGGCTTGGTTAAGACAGGTGCAAAACAGCACAACACCGTTCTCATGAGAAAGAAGACAAAGCTAAAACAAGGTTGAATAACACATACATTCTCAGGGTGAAGTGCAAACAGCACAACACCGTTTTCATAAGAAAGAAGACGAAGGTACAAATGTTTAACAGTGATAACATATATATATATATATATATAAAATCCTTAACAATAGGCTTGGTCCTAAATGGAAACATTTCACCCATAGCCCCCTTGTAAGTCAGGACAAAATCATCTGCCAGCTCAGCTGCCTTCAGAGCGGTGCTGGGTTTCTGTTCAGTAACATAAGTAGCTACATGCTGAGGAATACAGTTCTTAAACTGCTCCAAGATCACCAACTCTGACAAACCCTCAGAAGTGTCAATATTCAAAGCAGAACACCAACGATTAAATTGACAGGTTAAATCTCTAACGAATTCCACGTGAGTTTGACATTCATTTTTCTCAAAATTCCTGAATTTGTGACGATAAGCTTCTGGGACTAATTCGTAGGATTTTAGAACCGCAGCCTTTATTTTGGCATAATCCAGACACTCTGCAGCGTTCAACGCAGAATAAGCCTCCTGGGCACAACCAGTAAACACGGACTGTAACAAGAAAGCTCTATCACAATCCGCCCAATTTTTAACATCTGCAATGCGCTCAAACAAAACGAAAAAAGTATCTGGATCTTTTTCATTAAACTTTGGCATTAGGTGAAGACTAGCACCCACGTCAAACGTGTTAGGAGCAGGCCTACAAACAGCAGAGGAAAATGATTCTTCACTCAGCTCGCCTATAACCTTACCATCCCGAATCAAATTCAATTTATAGTGTTCCAATTCCAATCTCATTTTTTCAGGCTCTTGTCTGACACGTTCCAATTGAACCTCTTTTTCAGCTTCAGTTCTCAGTCTCATTTGTTCCAATTGAAGTTCAGCATCTTTTCTGCTTTTCTCTTGTTCAATATGCAGCAACATTAATTCCTTACGCTGCTCAAAACTCAGTCCATCAAACGAAAGACAGCTCGGGTTTAGAATTGACATATAAACCCGACTGTTGCTCTCCCCCTCTCAGGACACCTTTATTAAAAAGCGCAGCAGTGATTATATTTCTAACATCATCTTTGCGTATATTATTTTCCACTGTAATGCCATAGTGTTTAGCTATCTGCAATAAGTGTTTCTTTTGACAATTTTCCAAAAAAAACTTTCAGAAGGAGTGGAGAAAAATGCGAAACAGAAGCCATGGTTACAAAAAAAAGTAATGTGAACCGAACTGAATACAAACTGTCAATCTCACATAACCAAGGCTGAGGGCCAGCGCGTCCCTCGGAGTCCCCCGCCCTGAACTACTTAACCCCAAATCTACCTGCTTAACCTAGTCTTCTTGCGGTCTCATATGGTGGGTATTTATGCGCTAAAACCCGATGGGTCTGAGCAGCGACCAGCAAGCTGACAACCACCAGAACATCCCAAGCCGAAGCTTGTAGCCACGTTCACCGCTGCCCTCACAAAACAAAAGCAGGCAAATCTCCTTATGAGAAAAGCCACTAAAGCCTAACGAAGGACTCTGAAACACCATGCAGCATGAGACAGCACTTACCTTCACCTCGGATCAAAAAAAAAAAAAAAAAACACAATTTAACTTCAAACCTCTCGCGTGTCCCCACAAACAAATGAATGAACGAACGCGCAATCAGCAGGTGTGCACTGGATTCTAATCATGTAATCAGCGCGCGGCAAAGCCCCAACGCAAAAAAACAGGCCTAAAAACAAACTTTAACCAAATAAGAGTTACAAAAACTAAACGCGCTGACTACAAAAATTAAATTTAAAGGACGAGCCCCCACTCTTGTCACGTGCCCGTGGCTCAGAGGACAGTGACAAGGAGGAGACACAAACGAGAGGATTAGAAAAATAGAAGTATTTATTTACAATAGTTTAAGTCAATAAATTAAAAGGTGCAAAGATGTACAGCTGTGCAAAAAGGCGCTCTGTTACCGGTCGGCGCAGCGAGACGTCTTAAAAAGAGAGCGGGAGAGAACAAAATGAATTAATTGGGCCCACTTAAATAAGAGACAGGGACACCGGGCCCAGGTGCCCCTGATTATGGGCCCGCCCCGCTACAAGACGGCGGGGACCGTCACACAAATAAACCACACTTGGGTGGAAAACGCACCAAGATCCAAGTCAAAAACTCCAAACAAGGTCGGAATGAAAACACCCTCAATGTGATTTTGCTGTGTGTGTGTGTGTGTGTGCAGATGCTTCTAAGTGACTACCTTTTTATCCAGTTTACGCCCACACAAGGTCAAAGTAATGATTCTGTTGTCAGACAGCTCCTGAGCCGTTATCTAAAGGAACAGTTATAATCATGATTATGAGAAAAAAAATACTGGGACCTATCAAATTTAATATCAGTAACAGCACCATCAATGAGAGTGAAGGCAATGACTTTAATAATATTTTCATCATCATTAACATTATCATCAACAATAGCATCTGTTGCTATTATCATCAACAATAGTAACTTTTGTTAAAATCATCTACAAAATAACCAACATGAACATTGTGTGATAAAAGAACACTTTTGTCAAAACGACGGCATTGTGGATAGAATGGAACTGATTCTTACCGTAATTGATCCTTTGCCTGCTGGCTTCCCATTGGCCAAAATCAATGGTCTGTGAAGTTTCTTATTGGACACAATCTAGCAGACAATAGGACAGACACTCAAAGATCAGGAATTATTCAGTATTGTATGATTATATCTAAGAGATATATAATCATTGGACCAAAAACAATTGACCTTGGCTTTTGATCTTGACTTTAATTAGTTTTTCTCAAAAACAAAATCAAATCACCTTGTCCTTAGTTTCATCCAAATTGGATAAAAATCTTTCAGTTTATTTTATTCACACATGAGGAGACGCACAGGACTGAAAACAATATGCTGCGGCATGCACATGTATTAAAAATTAAAAACAACAACAAAGGAAAAAAGAACCTATTCTTACAAAACCTAATCTGGATCCAAGTTTATTGAAAAACTACAGACTGATATGGACCCTATCCTTTTGCTCTAAAATTCTTGAAAAAGGGGTTTCACGGCAGCTTGTGTGTTGTGTGGGCGGCTGAAGAGGAGGTACTGCTGGCCCACCACCAGATGGCACCCTGCCATGCTGGCACCTTTATGCCCTGCAGAGGGCGCAGGGACCTGTTGGCACCAACAGGTGCACACCCTGTTAGGCCGTCATCAGCTGTCACTCTTCATCTCATCCATCACTCCATAAAAGCCTGGGAGAGACACCATAACTCTGCCGAGTTATCAGCTTACCATACAGGTAAACCTACTCAGCCGTTTTGTGCCGTACGCACATTCATTGTACTGAAGTCTTTGCAGTTGTGACATACTTGCAGCTTGTAGTTGGTTTTGTGAAAGTTGGAGGAGTTGAAGTCGCCACTCCTCACTTCTGACTTACTGAGTATAACCATTGACAATGCACATTCTCCAGTTTTCCTCTGTACTCTGGGAGTATTGGATTTATTCCCTCAGGAGGATTACTGTGTTTTTGCTGACTGTTTGCTGGGTGTACACACACCTACCTAATCTGTTTTTGCTCCTGCCAGCAGTACCAGTCTGACAGCCTTGAGCGGTGGCCACCTGGGGTACCAGGACTTGGCGGTTCTGGTGTGTTGCAGACCTCCGGCTGGCAGTGGAACTACGTGGGTCCCGGCTCTTCTCTGGATAGGCGTCTCCTACCCTCGGGCCTGCCCACGTGTCACCATTTGTTACTTAATTCGACTTTGCATATTTGGAACCCTGTTTGCACTTTTGCATAATAAATAGTAATTTATTGGAATTCCAATTGACCACTCATTTACGTCCCCTAACATGGGTCCGTGCATTCACTTTCTCAACACTGTGAATTATCTTACCAAAAATAACCTCTTTGAGCCGCTACAGTCCGTGTTTAGAATGCACCACTCCACAGAGACAACACTTACTAATGTGATGAATGATCTTGTTCTTGCAAGGGACTCTGATACCACCACAGTGCTGTTATTGTTAGAGCTTAAGCCCCGTTTACACACAGACGGTAAGAGCTCCCGGAAGCGTCCCGGAAGAGTTTTTGGCTGTCTTAAGGATCACACGCCGTTGTTAACGCCGGCAATAGGGGACGTGGTTTAGTTCCGGCTTTACCGGGAATCGCTCCCGGAATTATTCGACATGTTAAATAATTCCGGGAGCGCTCCTGGAGACCTCCCGTGATGACGAACAACGACGTGTGATACTTTTTAATCACCGTTTCATCCTGCCACTTCCTGTAGTGCCGCAGTTCTCGTCGCGCCGCGATGACCAATCAGGGACTGAATATGTAGTGACGTGGAGATGTCTGGAGTTTGACTGAAGATGTGAACATGTCCTGTATCTGTACCTGTGAGCAGGACTTATGTCTCTTTTGTCCTTTATTTTACAATCATGACAGAGTTTTTGGAGCGAGCAGCAGCACCACAGCAGCGTGGAGCGGAGGTTCTTTTAAATTTTATTTTACATGCGTGCGCGCGCGAATCGTCCTGGAGATTATTTTACTTATTAGCTACACAGCTGTATAATAAAGCAAATGGTGACTGGCTTCTAAACACAATTATGACAGAGTTTTGGGGGATAGAGCGAGCTGCAGCCCTGCAGCAAACAGCAGCAGGGAATGGACTTTCTTTTTTTCTTTCTTTTTTTTTTACGTGCGCACAAGTGAATCGTCTGTAGAGAATATTTTATTGATTAACTACACAGATGTATAATAAAACAAATGCTGACTGGTTTCTAAACACAATTATGACAGAGTTTTGGAGTGAACAGCAGCTGCTGCCTTTTCTTTTTTTTTTTCTATGTGAGCGCGCGAGCGAATCGTCTGTAGAGAATATTTTATTAATGAACTACACAGATGTATAATAAAACAAATGGTGACTGGTTTCTAAACACAATTATGACATCGTTTTTGGGGGGAAGAGCCAGCTGCAGCAAGCAGCGGAGTAAAATTTTATTTTTTTATTTTTATTTTTTTTACATGTGCGTGCATGAACGGGACAGTTGATCCTCAAACTGGGTCCTGCCGAGGGGGAAGGAGCGCTGAAAGCGGCCGTCACCCAGGTGCAGCTCCTGGAGCAAATAATGATACTCTCTGTATTGGGACCTTTCCACAGCAACTCGCTCCGTGTGATCAAGGTCCGTCATAACTTGACTCCGCCCCTTTCCACCGCGAAAACAGCCGGAACTACCGTGAACTTCGGTCTACGTACTACTCACCGACAAAACCGTCTGTGTGTAAACCAGCCCTTAGTGTTGCATTTGATACAGTGGATCATCATATACTATTAGGTAGACTTGAGAATTACTTTGGGATTGATAGCAGTGTTCTCACATGGTTGATGTCATTTATCTAATCACTGTCCGTGTTATATAACAGTATTACTTCAAATCTTGTTTCTGTGAAATATGGGGTACCACGGGGGTCCATTTTCACCCCTCTGCTATACTCCCTCTATATAGCACCCCTGGGTCAGACAGTGCAATATTTTGATATTACTTTTCATTGCGTTTCATTGTGTATTCCAATAACTGCAGATAATCTCACACATACTGACACTTTAGAGGACTGCCTGGCTTCAGTGAAAAACTGGATGTCTAGCAACTTCTTACTTTTAAATTCATAAAGTCATTAGCACTTTGAGACACAGGCATCAGTTTGACCAGCTAACATCAACATTGCACTTGTGTGTTATTCATTTTTCTAACATTTAAATTCTCTGTACACATTTTAGTTGTTGAAATTATTATTACTATAAGTAGTATTAGTAGTAGTAAAAAAAGGCTTCAAAAGTGGGGAGCCACATCCCTGCCTCGCTCCACGCCCCCTTTCCATCTGGATTTGCCCCTGCTTTGGCGTTTGAGCAAGAAGAATGGATAACGTTTATTTATGCAGATAACATGAACAGATTGACAGGTGAGAAAGTTATATCAGTGTTTTTGATGTCACATCATCCTCAGAAAGAGACTTTAGGCACTTTGGGTGGAAAAAAAGTGCTAGTTGTTAACATGTCGCGGATCAGCTGTTTTTAGCGAGGACACACAGAGCGGCTCAACTCAGAGTTGCATTAGATTACTCATTACTGAAAAAAGAGGTCAGATTAGAGTAACACCGACATCACTGGTCACCTCTGTAATATTGTGAAGACTTGACCTATCCTGTCTGTGACTGACACAGAGACACTGATTCATGCCTTTGACTCTCCTAGGTTGGCTTGCTGTTACTATAACTGTCTTATTCTCTGGCTTGCCACAGTCCAGCATCAGAGGTCTCCAACTGGTTGAAAATGCTGCTGCTAGAGTTCTGACTAAGAGGAGAAGGTTTGACCATATTAACCTAATTTTGACTTCCCTTCACTGGCCTCCTGGCTGTTCTAAAGGTTAAAAAGAAGTCAGCAGGCCACACTTATTGTGCACCTGTTCTGTGGAACAATCTGCCTGCTGAGATAAAACAGTCTGATTCTCTGGAGTAAAGCTGCTGTTGACCACTTTAGTTTCCTTTTTGTTACTCTGTTGGTTTACTTCTGAGAAATAGTTTTTTTGTGTGCTGTTAGTTCTGGCTGATTGATTGTGCTCTCTTTTTCTCTGTAGGAGGTACCCTCGTCAGCAAGCGCCTAGCTATTGGACCCCTGTTTGAGGATGCAGCCTATCCAGGACTACAACTCTACAGATCTGACTAACCTCCATACAAGCATGCAAGCCTTTTTTATGCACTGTTGCCCAATGAACTCTAATCAGACCTTTTTCATTTTGCATATTTGAAAACTTGCACTTTATTTGATTTCTGTTAACATTAGAATGGCCAAAGCAGCAGATCACCCCTCAGTGTTTGGTCTGCTTGATGTTTCTTCCTCAAAAAAAGACCTGAGAGAGTTTTTTCTTACCAGTGTTGCCTATGTGCTTGCTCAGGGGGGTTGGACTTTTGATTTGGTGCTATAAAAATAAACTGAATTGAGTCAAATTGAATGTGTCGCACAGACTATCTAGATTATAATTTATTCTACCATTTACACAAAAAGTTAAACATTGTCACCTAATTGCCTAGTTCAGTGCATTCCTGGCTAATTTATTAGCTGCTGATTACCCACAATAGGTTAAAATGGCTCAAGATTTAGAAACCTTCTCTGTTTTTTTAAGTAACCTTTACTTGTTGTGGAATTTCTGTGATCATGTCAGCATAAAATGAAACAGGCAGCACAAGGAGCTCTCAGGATTCAGACATACAATACAGTGAGATTTAATTTTGGTTGAAGCAGAAAACAGGTGCACCCGGAGAAGTTCCGACAGGTGCCGCATGCAAATGTGCCCACAGAGCCTTCTGGCTTTTCACACTCAGAGAGCCGTGTTAAGGATCTCTGCCATAATGAAAACAAAATCATAATACATACATGGCCTTTGGCTAGTCTGGGCCATGATCAGATGTTTAGTCGTGAATTTGGTGAAACACAACATCTTGTATCAAAGACAAGCAAGCAAAGGATGACCCTGGCCCAGTACACTCTGCTTTTGCAGACATGAGAAAAGCAACAATTTTTCCTCCACATTACACAATAATCTCTTCTACAACTGAAGATATGTTTGAGTAAAATGGTAAAATTGTTTCATACCACTCCCAGCGTACAAATGAATTCTCCCAGGAAGTCATGTTCGTAGAGTTGGGTAGCACACTTGTCTTCATCAAACATGGCAAAGCGAAGCTTCTGGATTTCCTCGAAGTGGTAATCCACCTGAAACTTCACTCCAAACACTGGGTTCAAGTTGTTCACAGCTGTCTCAGTGCGACCCAACTAAAAGTCATGAAAAAAAGAAACACCTTTAGTATTAGGAAAATCTGTCTTTAATACTTGAAAAATCACATTTTTTTTCAGAACTGCAACATGTAATGAATCAATACCAAAGTATCTGGATGTGTGTCAAATTAGGAGGGAAGTGTATCCTCCCAGTTCGAGCCTACGTACACTTTAAAATATAACTTTGAAGCATTTCTTATTCCTTTGTTTGTTTGTTTGTTTTAAACACACAAACAGAACAGTCATGAACACTCGTGAAGATCTTGTACCTGTACACATGAAGTGCTTTCAATGACCTACAATAGAGTATAAACAGCACATGGACAGATCACCGTGTGTGGGCATCTGTGAGAGCACTGGGAGGTACGTTTCTGATCCAAGTCCTCTAAACCAGGAGACTGGATGACTACTACTGTCTGGACATACTGCTCTTTTGTCTGTCTCACCCACAGCCCACTGAACAGCGTGTTTAAACACTACTGGACAAGGTCGGTGTATGTCTAGGTTTTATGACATGTACATCTTCAGTGGCTGGAGATCAATGACGCTAAATTTAACTGAGATTATTGGAACTGTCACACACAGAACAGTTCATCTACTGTCAGTACTGGGTTGGAAGAGTGTGTTAGATATATCTGTGTTTAATTATTGTTTTCTTTATTCGTTTTTGGTATTAAAGTAGTTATTTTACTTAGGATTGTATCCTCAGTTTTATATACTTTTCTCTGTGCTCTGATGGAATGTGCACGTCAAACTGGGTTTAACCAGTTTTACCACTTAGGACAAAGAGATTAAGGCTACATTATAAATCATACAGTAGTGTTCAGAATAATAGTAGTGCTATGTGACTAAAAAGATTAATCCAGGTTTTGAGTATATTTCTTACTGTTACATTGGAAACAAGGTACCAGTAGATTCAGTAGATTCTCACAAATCCAATAAGACCAAGCATTCATGATATGCACACTCTTAAGGCTATGAAATTGGGCTATTAGTAAAAAAAAGTAGAAAAGGGGGTGTTCACAATAATAGCAGTGTGGCATTCAGTCAGTGAGTTTGTCAATTTTGTGGAACAAACAGGTGTGAATCAGGTGTCCCCTATTTAAGGATGTAGCCAGCACCTGTTGAACATGCTTTTCTCTTTGAAAGCCTGAGTAAAATGGGACGTTCAAGACATTGTTCAAAAGGACAGCGTTGTTTGATTAAAAAGTTGATTGGAGAGGGGAAAACTTATACGCAGGTGCAAAAAATTATAGGCTGTTCATCTACAATGATCTCCAATGCTTTAAAATGGACAAAAAACCAGAGACGTGTGGAAGAAAACTGAAAACAACCATCAAAATGGATAGAAGAATAACCAGAATGGTAAAGGCTCACCCATTGATCAGCTCCAGGATGATCAAAGACAGTCTGGAGTTACCTGTAAGTGCTGTGACAGAAGACACCTGTGTGAAGCTAATTTATTTGCAAGAATCCCCCGCAAAGTCCCTCTGTTAAATAAAAGACGTGCAGAAGAGGTTACAATTTGCCAAAGAACACATCAACTGGCCTAAAGAGAAATGAAGGAATATTTTGTGGCATACCAGGTATCATGGATCAGTTTGGATATGTTAAAATACTTGAAAAGGTCATGTTGCCTTATGCTGAAGAGGACATGCCCTTGAAATGGGTGTTTCAACAAGACAATGACCCCAAGCACACTAGTAAATGAGCAAAATCTTGGTTCCAAACCAACAAAATTAATGCCTCGCAGATGTGAAGAAATCATGAAAAACTGTGGATATACAACTAAATACTAGTTTAGTGATTCACAGGATTGCTAAAAAAAGCAGTTTGAACATAATAGTTTTGAGTTTGCAGCGTCAACAGCAGATGCTACTATTATTGTGAACACCCCCTTTTCTACTTTTTTTTTTTACTAATAGCCCAATATCACAGCCTTAAGAGTGTGCATATCATGAATGCTTGGTCTTGTTGGATTTGTGCGAATCTACTGAATCTACTGGTACCTTGTTTCCCGTGTAACAGTAAGAAATATACTCAAAACCTGCATTAATCTTTTTAGTCACATAGCACTAGTTAGTTTAAATGAGTCAACACCCCCGAGTCACACTAACTGCCAGAATGCTCGTAGCACGGGCCGGGGCGGAGGATTAGCAGCAATCTTCCATTCCAGCTTATTAATTAATCAAAAACCTAGACAGAGCTTTAATTCATTTGAAAGCTTGTCTCTTAGTCTTGTCCATCCAAATTGGAAGTCCCAAAAACCAGTTTTATTTGTTATTATCTATCGTCCACCTGGTCGTTACTGTGAGTTTCTCTGTGAATTTTCAGACCTTTTGTCTGACTTAGTGCTTAGCTCAGATAAGATAATTATAGTGGGCGATTTTAACATCCACACAGATGCTGAGAATGACAGCCTCAACACTGCATTTAATCTATTATTAGACTCTACTGGCTTTGCTCAAAAAGTAAATGAGTCCACCCACCACTTTAATCATATCTTAGATCTTGTTCTGACTTATGGTATGGAAATAGAAGACTTAACAGTATTCCCTGAAAACTCCCTTCTGTCTGATCATTTCTTAATAACATTTACATTACCCTGATGGACTACCCTGCAGTGGGGAATAAGTTTCATTACACTAGAAGTCTTTCAGAAAGCGCTGTAACTAGGTTTAAGGATATGATTCCTTCTTTATGTTCTCTAATGTCATATACCAACACAGAGCAGAGTAGCTACCTAAACTCTGTAAGGGAGTTAGAGTATCTCGTCAATAGTTTTACATCCTCATTGAAGACAACTTTGGATGCTGTAGCTCCTCTGAAAAGAGAGCTTTAAATCAGAAGTGTCTGACTCCGTGGTATAACTCACAAACTCGTAGCTTAAAGCAGATAACCCGTAAGTTGGAGAGGAAATGGCGTCTCACTAATTTAGAAGATCTTCACTTAGCCTGGAAAAAGAGTTTGTTGCTCTATAAAAAAGCCCTCCGTAAAGCTAGGACATCTTTCTACTCATCACTAATTGAAGAAAATAAGAACAACCCCAGGTTTCTTTTCAGCACTGTAGCCAGGCTGACAGAGTCAGAGCTCTATTGAGCTGAGTATTCCATTAACTTTAACTAGTAATGACTTCATGACTTTCTTTGCTAACAAAATTTTGACTATTAGAGAAAAAATTACTCATAACCATCCCAAAGATGTATCATTATCTTTGGCTGCTTTCAGTGATGCCGGTATTTGGTTAGACTCTTTCTCTCCGATTGTTCTGTCTGAGTTATTTTCATTAGTTACTTCATCCAAACCATCAACATGTTTATTAGACCCCATTCCTGCCAGGCTGCTCAAGGAAGCCCTACCATTATTTAATGCTTCAATCTTAAATATGATCAATCTATCTTTGTTAAGGTGGCAGTAATTAAACCATTACTTAAAAAGCCATCACTTGACCCAGCTATCTTAGCTAATTATAGGCCAATCTCCAACCTTCCGTTTCTCTCAAAGATTCTTGAGAGGGTAGTTGTAAAACAGCTAACTGATCATCTGCAGAGGAATGGTCTATTTGAAGAGTTTCAGTCAGGTTTTAGAATTCATCATAGTACAGAAACAGCATTAGTGAAGGTTACAAATGATCTTCTTATGGCTTCGGACAGTGGACTCATCTCTGTGCTTGTTCTGTTGGACCTCAGTGCTGCTTTTGATACTGTTGACCATAAAATTTTATTACAGAGATTAGAGCATGTCATAGGTATTAAAGGCACTGCGCTGCGGTGGTTTGAATCATATTTGTCTAATAGATTACAGTTTGTTCATGTAAATGGGGAATCTTCTTCACAGACTAAAGTTAATTATGGAGTTCCACAAGGTTCTGTGCTAGGACCAATTTTATTCACTTTATACATACTTCCCTTAGGCAGTATTATTAGACGGTATTGCTTAAATTTTCATTGTTACGCAGATGATACCCAGCTTTATCTATCCATGAAGCCAGAGGACACACACCAATTAGCTAAACTGCAGGATTGTCTTACAGACATAAAGACATGGATGACCTCTAATTTCCTGCTTTTAAACTCAGATAAAACTGAAGTTATTGTACTTGGCCCCACAAATCTTAGAAACATGGTGTCTAACCAGATCCTTACTCTGGATGGCATTACCCTGACCTCTAGTAATACTGTGAGAAATCTTGGAGTCATTTTTGATCAGGATATGTCATTCAAGCGCATATTAAACAAATATGTAGGACTGCCTTTTTGCATTTACGCAATATCTCTAAAATCAGAAAGGTCTTGTCTCAGAGTGATGCTGAAAAACTAATTCATGCATTTATTTCCTCTAGGCTGGGACTATTGTAATTCATTATTATCAGGTTGTCCTAAAAGTTCCCTAAAAAGCCTTCAGTTAATTCAAAATGCTGCAGCTAGAGTACTGACGGGGACTAGCAGGAGAGAGCATATCTCACCCGTGTTGGCCTCTCTTCATTGGCTTCCTGTTAATTCTAGAATAGAATTTAAAATTCTTCTTCTTACTTATAAGGTTTTGAATAATCAGGTCCCATCTTATCTTAGGGACCTCGTAGTACCATATTACCCCATTAGAGCGCTTCGCTCTCAGACTGCAGGCTTACTCGTAGTTCCTAGGGTTTGCAAGAGTAGAGTGGGAGGCAGAGCCTTCAGCTTTCGGGCTCATCTCCTGTGGAACCAGCTCCCAATTCAGATCAGGGAGACAGATACCCTCTCTACTTTTAAGATTAGGCTTAAGACTTTCCTTTTTGCTAGGGCTTATGGTTAGGGCTGGATCAGGTGACCCTGGACCATCCCTTGGTTATGCTGCTTTAGACGTAGACTGTGGGGGGGTTCCCATGATGCACTGTTTCTTTCTCTTTTTGCTCTGTATGCATCACTCTGCATTTAATCATTAGTGATCGATCTCTGCCCCCCTCCACAGCATGTCTTTTTCCTGGTTCTCTCCCTTAGCCCCAACCAGTCTCAGCAGAAGACTGCCCCTCCCTGAGCCTGGTTCTGCTGGAGGTTTCTTCCTGTTAAAGGGGAGTTTTTCCTTCCCACTGTAGCCAAGTGCTTGCTCACAGGGGGTCGTTTTGACCGTTGGGGTTTTTCATAATTATTGTATGGCTTTGCCTTACAATATAGAGCGCCTTGGGGCAACTGTTTGTTGTGATCTGGCGCTATATAAAAAAAAAGTTGATTGATTGATTGATACTATTATTCTGAACACTACTGTACATGTCCCACTATTGCACGGGTCAGTGGCAAGAGGTGGGACCTCCCTTGAATGCCCATGGGGACCAATAAGGGAAGGATTTTGTGAAATAAGATCCGCCTTTGTTACGCTTATGAAGAGTTTTATAAAACTGCTTGTATTGTTCTTAGTTCTGAAAGGGCGGATCGCGTCTGTGAGAGACTTTCTTCAGACACCAGGCCTGATTTTCATTGTGACTTTAAATAAATTTTAAAGTGTGGAATAGTTTGAGTTTGTACTTTGTGAGGGGTAGTGTTACAGAAAGAGCCGATGGAATAACCAGTGCCACCTGGCAGTCTTCTGCTCTGCTTGATTGGCAGAGGAAGTCAGGTGTGTAGGATGGTGTAATCTCTTGTGTGGAAGCTTCAGCAAATGATAGCCTCCCTGCTGGGAGTGAGTTGGATTGTGGTCAGGAATGTTTTAATGTTTTTATGAGTTAATCATTTAGCATTGTTTTTCTTTAAATGCCCATCTTTGAACATTTCAGCGTTGGTGCACTTTTAAAGACAGATTACGTTCAGATTGGAGTTGGTAATCTGGCTAATTTAGATTCAGTCCAGATTGCTTTTTAGTCTGATAATGTTCAAGCCTGTTTTTTCAAATCTGGCTCATCCTACACACGTGTCCAAACTCAATCTAGCTCAAGCTGAATCCATCACCTTTTTTTTCTTAGTCTTGAGGTTCTTTATTTTGCCACTGGCTTGCCATCTTCTCATACCCACGCAGTGCTAGTGTGGCAGCAATATCTTCAATTATTATATGGCTGTGACACTACGCGCGCTCTAATTGGCTTACTAATTGGATTACCAGTCGGATATTTTCCCATATCGGACCGGTTTCCATGACAATCAGTCTGAAACGTGTATTTTCTTTACAAACCAGAAGCTAAAAGCGTGATTAGAAAAAGCAAGTGGGACATGAACGTACTCCAGCAGATGAAAAGCACCTGAAAAAACACAGGTTGAAAGCGTACCAGCTAACGACCGGACCAAATGTTAGCAAGCTCTTCATGGAGGTGAAGCGAACAAGTTGGACTATGAGCGGCCGGCAGCTTTCATATTCGGGCGATACTCTAAGTTTGCGTGTTTATATACATGTATAATAGCCATATAATAAAACAAATTATTACCCTCACTTGCTTGGTCTGTACGGGACTATCAGACCTCTGTGTTTACTGACAATACGTCGGTCTGATATTTCCCCGTACAGACCTCATAGGCAGTTAATAATCCTTTAATACATTCTGATTCCGACATATTCCACACAACTTGTTTTGCATCCTGGTTGCCAAATTCTTTGGGGTCCATTACCAACTGATACCAAAGACAAATTAAGACGCTAGACAAAATTTAGGCAAAGTTAACTTCAGCTTTTGCACACAACTCATATGCTGAACCCGCAAACCCAGAAATATGACATCATGATCCCAGAGTTCATCGGATTCAAGCCACATTTGCATTCACACCTCGGTGAATCCAGCTCCAAATCCAACTCGAGCCAGATTGCCAACCCCTGTTTGAATGGTGTCTGAGTTTGCTGAGACCTAGACTGAGTGCACGTGGGGAAATGTGTAAACACTCCAGGTATAGTGTTTTTAGATCACACGCAGTTTTAAATCATGGTTATTAAAATAGATGTTTTTATTGTGTATCAGAACTGGTTTAGTTTTTGGTTAAGTGTAGCATCTGTTTTAGTTAGTCTGGTTGACCCCGCAGGCCTATTAGACTCAAACACTTGGGAATGTGTCTTGTGCCCACCTGTGAATTGATTGCACTGCTGTCAAAGATATGACATCATCATTTGCAGAAATTTTTGCACTTTGGGTGTTTTGGGCCTCAAAAGATATTGGAAAGTGCACGATTCACCCTTTTTTGTTGAATGAATAAGGAAGTCTTAAAAGTTTGTTATTCTCTAAAATAAATTACATTTATTTTGCTTGGTTACTATTATTTTACTTTTTGAAGCTTTTCTTGCTAAAAGTGGAACAGACCAATGTCTCGCCTGAATGACAGATTTATTTTCAAGGCATGCCTGAGGTCAGATGACCTGTGCTGACATGCAAGTTCCTCAGGTTATCATTTCAGGATCACAACAGATTATGTCCTTCACATATCCCACATTATGGTGTCCTCCTATGGCAGTCAGTGCAGTATGAATTATACTTGAGTGCCCTAATGTCCACTGAGATGTCACTTGGATAATGACTCAATTCAGGCAAAGTTTTGCTTGAGACAAAAACAGACACTGGCATCATCGCTAAGAGTGATTTAAGCAGCTCCAGGCTCTCAATCTGTGAAGCTACAACTTCACAGTCACCCCTCAAAGAGGATGGTTTGGACAAAAGCTTGTATATTCTTTCACACCAACGCTAATGAGGTTGGAGCCCAGAGGATTCCTCCCACATGCCTGGACATCCACAGTTCTTGTGTACTTTCATGAAGAATCTGCAGTGGCACTGGATGGCAAAGTTACTGTGAGACTTGCCCAGAAACAGAAGATGAAACCACTTGATTTCATTTCACCTACTCTGACAGTTGCTGGTCAAAGTGGTTCACAAACTTTTGTTTTCTGATCTTTTTCACTCTAAAAAAAAAAAAAAAAAAAAAAAATCACTCTAAAACTCTACCAGGAAAATAAACAAAAATGAAGTTTTTGTGCTCACAGTTATTTTTTCTTTTCTTCATTCTGCCATCCAAACTGTATCGTCCGTGCTGTCAGCCTCCAAATGCTGCAGAACTTGTGTCTGTCTTGGTTTTCCACAACTACCTCCAGCTCAGCAGTACAGGAATTAGAACCAAACTTTAAGGACAGATTTCCACAGACTACGTTTGTGTTGCTTCACAAATCCGTCATGTCTTTATCTCATTTTTGATCCGTCCTACACGTTTGTTGCAGTGCGTGTAGGGAAAAAGAGAGATGGCGAGAGAGTGGATTTACGATTGAAAGTGTGTTTGTGTGTGTGTCTAGTTGCAGAAGTAAACGAGAGCACTACGCTCGTAGAGATCAAACCACCACCAGCACTAGTTTACAATTCCACAAAATATTTTGACCTTGGGAAAATTTTCAATGTCAAAGTCCTGTTAGAAGTTGCTTTTCATAAGCTAAATTAGATGTGATCAAATGTCAGGAGCCGTGTTGCCACAGTTACTTTCAAAAGTAACTTTATACAACATGTTGGCAGCTGCTGAATATAACTAATAAAGTAACTGATAATCTAACTTGGTTATTTTTAAGGTTGAGTAATCAGAAAAGTAACTATTACTTACTTTGCTGAGTAGTTACTTTGCTGATTACTCAATCTTAAGAGTAACAAACTTAGATTACTAGTTACGTTATTAGTTACATGCAGCAGCTGCCATTAAATTGCCTGTAATTTAAATACGAGGTCTGTGAGAAAATTATCCGACCTTATTATTTTTTTAAAAAACCATATGGATTTGAATCATGTGATTACATCAGCCAAGCTTGAACCCTCGTGGGCATGCAAGAGTTTTTTCACGCCTGTCGGTGACGTCATTCGCCTGTGAGCACGCCTTGTGGAAGGAGTGGTCCAGCCCCCTCGTCGGAATTCCTTTGTCTGAGAAGTTGCTGAGAGACTGGCGCTGTGCTTGATCAAAATTTTTTCAAAAACTGTGAGGCACATCCGATATCCGGATACCATTCGAGAAATTCAGCTGGTTTTCGGTGAAAATTTTAACGGCTGATGAGAGATTTTGGATTGTTTCTATCGCTGTAAGGACCTCCCACGGAGCAGGACGTCGCGCAGCGCTCCAAGGCGACGTCGTGAGAGAACAGAGAACTTTCAGAAGAGGTCGGAATCAGCAGTTTATCCGGACATTCCACTGTTTAAGGAGATTTTTTTTAATGAAAGACGTGCGGACAGATTGGCGCGTCGGCCTGCCACAGGAAAAACACCTCCGTTGGAAGCCCTAAGGACAAGTTGGAACATGCCCTGCTGTTAAACAATTTCTCAGATACTCACTCAACTGAAAGCCACCAAAAGCCGCCTGGATTTTACAAATGGTTATCAACACGGAGGTCTTTTTCCTGTGGCGGGCAGGCCGGGTCGGATGCAGCCGGCTTTGAAGGTCGTAGCCCAGACTTTGAAGGTCGAAGCAGAATAGAGAACAGAAAAGGAAGAGAGGAGACGGGAGGAATGCGACCACTCTTGCTGGAGTCCCAAGCCTTATCTCCTAATCTTTGACACTCGTGAAAGGTCACCGTGCTGCTTTTTTTAAAATTAAGGTAGAACTAAAGGCCCCTTCACACATAGTGCGAATATGTACAACTCCAGGGTGACAACCGTCGGAGCAGCTGGTATGAGCACACCATGAAACATCGCACCAATGGGCAAGCGTGCACAATGCTGATGTGATGGTTCGTGCACATGGGAACACAGTGCCACCAGCTGCACGATGTGTGCAGCTGGTGTGAAGAAAAAAAAAAATAAAAAAAAAAAATACATGCTCTGACGGTTCCATGCATGCGGAAACACAGCAGCTTTTCCCCAGCAAATAAAAAAAATACATGTCACCCACGGGATTCGAACCTGCACCTTCCAAAGCTCCGATTGCCAGTCAAACTTTAACAAGTGAGCTATCATCGCTGTCCTGTAATGCTGCATTTACACATAACGACGACAAGTCACGAATGCCACGAAGTATACATTCTTGGCCGCTGATCACGAATGTGATTATGCGGGGCAGAGGCGTCAGGTGTCCTCAGGAACTGTTGCAACCTGTTACCACACGTTACGATTAATGGCACGTGTTGCTGGAGAATTATCAGGAACCATTATGTACGGTCAAGAATAGTGTTCTGCGTTGTTGCGCGCTATTGCGCGTAACAGTGCATCGTTATGTTCTGTCACGTTGTGAACGAGGTAAATTGTCTACACACACACACCCATATTCATCCAACGAATTCAGATCGCTCCAGTTTTTCAGAAGAACTTTGTGACTGCATGCGTAGTTGGGTTCTGTGCCATGGAGTGGTGCAGAGAGGAGGAGGAGGAGATGGACAGAGCCAGATGTGTGGCTTCATGTGGCTCGCGTCTTGCGCATTTTCCCAAACATCAGGCACATGCAGCAGGTGGAACACCTACAGGAGCGTGCTGAAGAGCACTGAAATGAGACTTTTAGCCAACTTGGTGTCAGCAATCAAACTGAATGCGATGCAGCAGGGTTTAATTGTGCGCGCGCTTCTTCCTCCGCCGGACTGGAGGAGGTGCAGAGATGTCTGGCTGCACATGACTCTCCTCTCGCTCCTCTGGCTCAGACTCATTCTCCCGCTCATCGGTTACAACAGCAGGTGAAACACCTGCAGGAGCGTCCTGAGGAGCTTCAGCAGGAACTGTGGAACGACACTTGGAGCCGAGTTTAATTGTGTGCATGTGACAGAAAACTGATTCGTCGTGGTGCGCAGTGAAATGTGACGCCGCGTTACAAGTCGTGTCAAAGCTTGATGGTTTCCGTGTCACTTCGTAATAACGCGTGACAGTTTGGGCTCCAAGAACCATCACAGGAACCACTACAAACGCTGTCACATTCTATTAAGGATCACTACTCATCAAGACGGATCAACACGCTCAGTTGCGACCTCAACAACATGAGACAAAATGAGGGTGGTGTGTGACATTCGTGGAAGATTTTTTGACAGGCAAAAACATGCTCCACGAATATCAAGAATATCACGCACCAATACGCACTATTAAGAAACCTATTCAGATGCGTTAGGTCACATTAAGAATGTCATGAATGTGTCAGGAATGACAGAAAAATGACATTCGTAATGTGTCTTGCTTATGTGTAAACGCACCTTAAAGGTGCTGAAAACTGCCTCATATCAGGAAGCACATGGACATATTAAAAATAAATAAAAAGATGCACCATATAAAACATTGCATTATATTAAATCCCTCTTATCAAGAGGCAATACAAATATGATCCATCGGTTCATCTGTAGATGACCCATGGTCACTGACGTACAGTCATGAAATGACATGAATAAGAAGCAGTTTGCTCGTCCCATTCATATCCACATCTGCTGGTGCATCTCGAGCCGGCCCGCGCGCATCCTGCTGACGCGCTTGTCTTGTGGATGGTGTGCCGCAGGACACCACATCAGGGGGAACAGAGCTCAAGTGGGTGATGTGATGTGAGATTGCCTGCTGCATGCTATGATCTGATCATCTGATGGCCCGTTTCAACCTGGGGGCAGCCTGTCCATGTGCACGCCGTGTGTGCGTGCACTTGCTTGCTGCAGCCCGTCACCACAGTGATATATGTTTTTATTTATGTCCACTTGATGACAGCAAACAGACACACGCACGTCACAGTAGTCAGTTGCTAGTCCATATCTGTCCAAACATAGTACTGTCCAGAAGAGGAAAAAATCAGGCAGAAGAGAAAAAAACTGAATCAGGCAGCAGAAAGACAACAAATATGGTATAATTTGTTGGCATTAAGCACCAATGCACCAAGTACCAAACTAAGAAATACTAAGGTGATTACTTCATGACTTGTAGCAGCAGGCACAAACTGAGGTGTCTGCTGAGATCAAAAGCTGCTGTTTCATTCACACAGGTGTCTTTTGTAGGTTTTGACGCCAATGAGGCGCCACATGTCTTTTTAACTCAACATAAGTGCTAATTGTGTACTTATTAATATAAGGAAATAAAGAACCTATGTGTATGAGGAGGGAGCCCAGTCTCACGTCAATACCGTCACAAAATGCAGCACATTTTCTTGACGAGGTCACTCCTCACTGACTAATTTGGCAGTCAAACCCTAACCCTAATCATAACCCTAAAATACCAACCCCACCCACCATCTCACGGCAAGTTTTCATGATACCATCATGAAATATATTTTGATACCATCACAAAAAATCTACAACTTTTTGTGACGGCATCATGAACTACAGGGTGACCTAAAAAAAAAAAAGAAAAAAAAAAGAACGCATAAAACAATAATTACGTAATTAATCCTACAAAGGTCCAGCAAATCTTCAGTCTGTGTAGGATCATATCCCAAAGTTTCAGTTATCTTGATCGCTTTGCAAAGAAGTCATGTTCTTTCTTGGCAAAATAGGCCTCTAGGCAGTCTTTTCCTTGGTTGACCAGGACATGTTGGTGAAGACGATAGGAACAACAGTCTTCAAGGAATTTCAAGAAATTTACTGGACCTTTGTAGGATTTATTACAATTGTTAAGGGTTCTGTTTTTTGTTTTGTGTGTGTATGTGTGTGTGTGGGGGGGGTAGATTAAATCAGTTTTTGTGATGGCATCACAAACTGGTGTAACTGGCGTGAGACTGTGTTGGAGGTTGCATGCTGTGACGGCAGCAATGCTTTCTGGTTGCAGTTGCTCTTTTCTACCACTAGGTATGCATGGAGCTTTCTGTTTATTTCACACATTTCTAAGTATAATTACGCACAAATCTGTACATACATGCAAACTGTTGATAAATGAGGTTTCTGGTCTTCATGGATATGGTTT
Source organism: Thalassophryne amazonica (assembly GCF_902500255.1). NCBI lineage: Eukaryota > Metazoa > Chordata > Actinopteri > Batrachoidiformes > Batrachoididae > Thalassophryne > Thalassophryne amazonica. The sequence continues at coordinate 102,320,091 of NC_047110.1, forward strand.
GTGGTCACTTCCTCAACAGTCTCCAAGCTCACTCACCTTTTTTCACCACTTACCCATTAAGTTTGTGCGTTTCTCAGATAACCACACCAAGTATTCCATTGTTCACACATGGGCATGAAGCATCACATCCACAATCCATAAATAATACAGGTGTGGGGGACTTGTTTCAGGGTGTTTTGAGCAAGCGAATAAAGGAGGTGGTACCCCTATCAGAGACTAAAGCCACCTTGATACTTGCATGCATTTAACTGCCACACAATTCATTGTGCCAGTGCAACCCGCTGTGTTCCGCTGGACGCCGCGCTTTGTGCTGCTGGACACTGTGTTATATAAAGGGATATGGAATCACCTCAAAAGTAATTATTTGTAATAATTATATTGTAATGGCTTGGTAAAACAGTTGCATTTTCATTCCTTCTTATGAGTATCTGTAAAATTACGTAACATCTCGTCATAATCGTTCAGATGAGGTGCGCTGTGATGCGGTGCGCTGACGCAATCACTTGCACGGACACTCAGTGTTTTTGAATTGTTTGCACAATATTCACGTGTAGTTCACAAAATTAATGTGTGCCAGAGATTTTGCACATTTCCAAATTTTCTTTGCGCACTTGCACGCAGCCGCGCACAGTTTGCAACTGTTTACAATGGGTTTACTCTCTGGCACGACAGACTGATCAAATTCGTGCAAGTGTCAAGGGACCTTAACACCAGTTGGTACGCTCAAGGAATTGGGGGAGGAGGGTAAGCCATCACCTCCCCCCCACCCCCCAGCTTACACATGCAAGTGTTAAACAAGCACGGTTGAAGTTACAAGTTCAAAATGCTTATGTTAAATATTTAATGCAAAAGACCTGCTTTAAATCTCATACATGTATTCTCATAAGAGCAACACCCCCACCCTGCTTCGCATCACGAGGGACGTGACTAAATGTGTACACCGGTGGGCAGGCCTCATTTAAGGGGAGGACAGCTATAGGTTTAAGCCAGGTTTCACAAACCCAAACCAATTTGTAAGATCTGCATTCAAGTACACTGCTTACCTGGTGGAATTTTTTTTTTTCGCTTGCCCTCCAGCCATCTCTATGAAATATGCTGAGAATCACACATCTTTTTGCCTAACTAGGTCCTGATAGCAGAGATCTATTTCAGATGTAAAAATTTGCTGTATTTCCCGGATACCTACACACACACACAAACACAGTGCAATTTTTATCTTATTTTAAACAGTGATTGGCTGAGTTGGGACAGTCAGTGTAACAGGTTGAAACACGACTGCCAGCTTGAACCTTAAGGTGACAGGTTCTAACAAAGTACTATTATCTCACAGTATGATACACCGTAATCGTACGAGGTCTGTCAATAAAGTATAGGTCCTTTTTATTTTTTTCAAAAACTATATGGATTTCATTCATATGTTTTTACGTCAGACATGCTTGAACCCTCGTGCGCATGCGTGAGTTTTTCCACGCCTGTCGGTGACGTCATTCGCCTGTGAGCACTCCTTGTGGGAGGAGTCGTCCAGCTCCTCGTCGGAATTCCTTTGTCTGAGAAGTTGCTGAGAGACTGGCGCTTTGTTTGATCAAAATTTTTTCTAAACCTGTGAGACACATCATAGTGGATACGGTTCGAAAAATTAAGCTGGTTTTCAGTGAAAATTTTAACGGCTGATGAGAGATTTTGAGGTGATACTGTCGCTTTAAGGACTTCCCACGGTGCGAGACGTCGCGCAGCGCTCTCAGGCGCCGTCGTCAGCCTGTTTTCAAGCTGAAACCTCCACATTTCAGGCTCTGTTGATCCAGGACGTCGTGAGAGAACAGAGAAGTTTCAGAAGAAGTCGGTTTCAGCATTTTATCCGGATATTCCACTGTTAAAGGAGATTTTTTTTTAATGAAAGACGTGCAGATGGATTGCAGCGTCAGCTCGCAGCTGCCGCGACGCTCCGCCACAGGAAAAACACCTCTGTTGGAAGCCTTAAGGACAAGTTGGAACATGTCCAGCTGTTAAACAATTTCTCATATACTCACTCCACTGAAAGCCATCAAAAGCCACCTGGATTTTACAAATGGTTATCAACACGGAGGTGTTTTTTCGTGTGCCGCCGCACCGCGCCGGCTGCGTCCCGACGCGCAGACCCGTCCGCACGTCTTTCATTAAAAAAATCTCCTTAACAGTGGAATATCCGGATAAAATGCTGAAACCAGGCGGATGACGTCACCGACAGGCGTGGAAAAACTCACGCATGCGCACGAGGGTTCAAGCATGTCTGACGTAAAAACATATGAATGAAATCCATATAGTTTTTGAAAAAAATAAAAAGGACCTATACTTTATTGACAGCCCTCATATATAAGGAAGCCAAAAACACAGGGTGAAGGAAAGGAAATGGGGTGCAGATGTAGTACAGAGAGAAACATCGTCATCACAGCACTTATCCAGTGACGTGAGTTCAGAGAGCAGAACTGCACTTTGTGGTTTAGAAACTGTTGCCGTGGCAGCTCATGTTGCAGTGAACCATCTCTTATTTGAAGGTCATGAGAATCTGATTGATTGTTGTTGCAGTTTATCGCTTTCTGTTCTCTTTAAGTCACAAATTATACAACAACAAAAGGCAGTAATATAAAGCACAATTCAGCATTCTGAACTAAAAAAGGTGCAATCACACCAGAGTTGTCTGTTTCATTTGTGCACTCTGCTCATGCTGGCCCGCTGTTCTGTGCACCACTACTTCATTTACATGTACCGTACTGCACGTGTCGCATGTTGACGGCTGCTGCTGCTGGGTTTATCAGGTACTCGGTGGAGATTCGTCGGACCACTTGTGGAGCTGAAATCTCTCACACGCAACTCTTCAAAAAAACAGGATTCGAGATGGAGCTCAAAGTAAGCCATTTTTAACAGTCATCATACAGCTTAATTAGTATTCTCTGGAAGGGCTTCTGTGACTAACCACTGTAAACATTTGCGTGCCTTTCAGCTAAATATGCACTTGGGGAATTTTAAAGACTTAATGGTAAGTGTAATTAAAATGATGTGAGAGTAGTTTTCTGTGCTTTATTAAAAAATCTGGATTCTGTTCTGCAAACACACAGAGACACGACAGCCAAGCTGCTGAGCGCTGAGGGGCCAAATCGGTGAGACAAGAAAGTGGTTTCACCGACCCAGATGGCTTAGATGCTGGTGTTAAAACAGAATGACTGCAGAACTAAAACACAAACAGTCAGCGTTTTCTGCTGCAGGTGCTTAAATAATGATGCTAATTTAATTGTTGAACTTGAAGTAATTTAACAGGTGACAGTTTCATATTTTAAACACATGGAATAATTTAGAAATCACTTTGAAATCAATTACAAGTTTTTTTTTTCTGTATTTGAAGGGTTCAAATGCAAAACCCAGTATCTCCAAAACCATACATTTTTAGTTGAGGCCAACATGTACTTGGCTGTCAAGGGGACCATCAGTGTGCAAAATATGAAAGAATTTGAACAAACTGTTTTCATTTTATTGATGAAAGTCTGTGCATTTCCGAATATGGTGTCCTTTAAATCTCCATTTTCAACTGCATTTTTCTCCATTAAAAAAAAACAAACAAAAAAAAAACCAAAAAAAAAAACAACTTACTGGGCCTTACTTGCATCTGAACTCTTAATTTGCAGTTATTAGCACGGCAGAGTGTCACAATGTTGTGATTACATTTATGTCACACAGAGGATGGTGGTTTTGTAAACCTTAATGTGATTTGTCTGTGGAGGTTAGAGAGCCACGTTTGTGACCAGAGGGTTCTCTGAACAACTGTCCTTCAGGACAGCAAACTCAAGAAGGTGCTGTTGATCAAGGTTCTGAATCCTCAAGTTGCTCCTGGAGTGCAGTTGACCACCTTCCATGATGCTGTGGTAAGGGAGCGTGGTGCGCCGTGAATGGGTTAATTGTGAACCACTTTAAGCCTCTCCAGCAGATGGAAAGCACATGGCAGAAATGCAGTACATTTACACAGCTGATGAAAGGAGGAAGAAGACGTGGCTGAAGCCGTGAGCCATGCAGGGGGTTCATCCCCACATTTCAGTTCACCAAAGGTGAATGGAGGAGCCGCTGTGAGGATGGAGAAACTGTGTAAATTATAGAAATAAGGTTGAACTCAGTGTTCCAGTGATCGAGTGAGAGTCAGCGGCGTGACATGACCAGGCAGGTTCACGGACACCAAGACAAGAGGCCAGCAAGCCAGTGCTCTACGGGTCTACTGATAGAGACGGGCCTGGTGAGTGAGCTATGCTGTGGTGCTGAGGAGACAGAAAGGCTGTCACATAGATACTGGGAGTGTGCATTTGTTCAAGTTCCTTTTGGGACTGAAATGGTACTATGTCCAAAAGTGAGAAGTGCTACCCCTGAGGATTAAGTTTGTTCAGCTGGTGGACAATGAGGACAATCAGCTGAAGAGAGGACAGTAGAAGACAAGCAGGTGGATCTGTCGGACAGGAGGTGGACTGCTATTGGAAATTCAAGACACAAGACACTATATCTGCATCATCCCAGTCCACCTAGCTGGAAATGGGTACCGGCCTTAGCTGGGGGAGTCATTAGAGATGGAATGGCGTCCCACCCAGAGGGAGTTGTAGACTTTTATCTGCTCCATGCATAGAACACTATGTAACAAATTTTTATTTTTGTTTTGTTCCTGGGTACACAGTGTGTTTTCCTAACCTGTTATGCCTTAAATAAATAGAAAATAGCTGTTATTCCACAGAAACTTTGCTTCTGTGATCAGGACAATGATATTTTGCGGGGGGGGGGGGGGGTCGCAACAGGAAAAACACCTCCGTTGGAAACCGTAACGGACAAGTTGGAACATGCCCAAGCTGTTAAACAATTTCTCAGTTACTCACTTGTTGAAAGCCATCAAAAGCCGCCTGAATTTTACAAATGGTTTTCAACACGGAGGTGTTTTTCCTGTCGCGGCGCACACAGAATTCGCGGAGTCGTTTCCGTGACGACTTGGCGAATTTGCGCGCACGTCTTTCATTAAAAAATGTCCTTAAACAGTGGAATGTCCGCATAAAGTCCTCATGCCGGCCTCTTCTGAATCTTCTCTGTTCTCTCACAACGTCCTGGGTGAATTAAGCCTTAAATTAGGATGTTTTCAGGTCGAAACAGGCTGACGACGGCGCCTGGAAGCGCTGCACGACGTCCTGCTCTGTGGGAAGTCCTTACAGTGACAGAAACACCCCATAATCTCTCATCAGCCGTTAAACTTTTGACCAAAAACCAGCTTAATTTCTCGAATAGTGTCCACTCGGATATTCCTCACAGGTCCAGAAAAAATGTTGATAAAGCAACGCGTGCCGTCTCGAGCAGCGTGTGAAACAAAGGAATTCAGCCGAGAGGGCGGGACCACATCTCACTCAAGGCCTGCCACAGGGAACGACGTCACCGACACGCGTGATTAAAACTCACGCATGAGCACGAGGGTTCAAGCATGATTGGTGTAATCGCACGTCATTCAAATCCATATAGTTAAAAAAAAAATAAAAGGGTCGGTTTATTATCTAATAGACCTCGTATATATTTTTACCCTTTTTATTATTGAAAATGTTCATGTTTATATTCATTGTTTTTTTTATGTCTGTATCCCACCCTACGTGCTGATCCTTTCCCTCGATCACTGCACATGTGGGTCTGGAGCCAGTAAGGAGTGGATGTGACAGTGAGGTCAGTTTTTGGGGTTGGTGGGCTGATCCCTGGAGCAATTCCCACATGTGACTACACAACTTTCCTTAAGGTGCACTCAATACCCCTGAGAGATTCATTTAAAAAAAATATATATTTTTCAAATTTATTTACAGCAAACTGACCACAAGCACACATTAAATATTACCCACATCAAAACTACTCATGATCTGTCACACAAAGACATTAATTTTCACATGGAAGAACTGGTAGAATAATTCTTAGAGGATATGGTCACATGTGGTAAGAATTTATTGTTTAGATTTGTTTTTTAAATGCCTTTCACAAAACACTTCAATATGAAAGATCACCAACACCCTAAAAAACAGAACTGCTGAACACAAAAGTTTAATCTGGTGAAAAGATTTTCATTATCCTGCTAAGAGTCAGTTTCATGAATATTCACATCCTCTCCCCTCAGATTTCACAGCAATGAACACGATAAGGTGCTCAGAGATGGAAATGAAGAGAAAAAGTGCAGGGAAGGCTTTAAATGGTGGTCTTCAGACACCGTCTACCATGTGCAGTGCAATAAATAAGTTGAACATCAACAATGTGTGTTTTTAGCAGTACTATGAAATATAATACCTTATTTCTGGAGTATAAACGCATCTGTCAAAGAGGAAAAAACCATATCCGTCAGACCGGAGAATAAACAGTGCCTTTTTTCTGTATTATCACCTTTTGAATTTGGGATTTATGAGCACTGTTGTAGCAAACTTTTTATTATTAGCATTTATTCTTTCATTACTGGAGTTTATTTTGTTTCGTGATTTGATACTGGGAAAGCCCTACATTAAATACTTATTACTATTATAAACAAGTGTGATTTTTCAGTTTATGAGTTGCAGGACCTCCAAAACTAGCAAAAACAAAACAAAACAAAAACAAATTTTATACTCTGGAAAATACGGTAAACAGATTATCTTTCTTTGCCTTTAAGCGTAGCGTGCACTTCAAATCAATCAATCAATTTTATTTATATAGCACCAAATCACAACAAACAGTTGCCCCAAGGCGCCTTATATTGTAAGGCAAGGCCATACAATAATTACGTAAAAACCCCAACGGTCAAAACGACCCCCTGTGAGCAAGCACTTTGCGACAGTGGGAAGGAAAAACTCTCTTTTAACAGGAAGAAACCTCCAGCAGAACCAGGCTCAGGGAGGGGCAGTCTTCTGTTGGGACTGGTTGGGGCTGAGGGAGAGAACCAGGAAAAAGACATGCTGTGGAGGGAGCAGAGATCAATCACTAATGATTAAATGCAGAGTGGTGCATACAGAGCAAAAGAGAAAGAAACACTCAGTGCATCATGGGAACCCCCCAGCAGTCTAAGTCTATAGCAGCATAAACTAAGGGATGGTTCAGGGTCACCTGATCCAGCCCTAACTATAAGCTTTAGCAAAAAGGAAATTTTAAGCTTAATCTTAAAAGTAGAGAGGGTGTCTGTCTCACTGATCTGAATTGGGAGCTGGTTCCAGAGGAGAGGAGCCTGAAAGCTGAAGGCTCTGCCTCCCATTCTACTCTTACAAACCCTAGGAACTACAAGTAAGCCTGCAGTCTGAGAGCGAAGCGCTCTATTGGGGTGATATGGTACTATGGAGGTCCCTAAGATAAGATGGGACCTGATTATTCAAAACCTTATACACTCAACAAAAATATAAACGCAACACTTTTGGTTTTGCTCCCATTTTGTATGAGATGAACTCAAAGATCTAAAACTTTTTCCACATACACAATATCACCATTTCCCTCAAATATTGTTCACAAACCAGTCTAAATCTGTGATAGTGAGCACTTCTCCTTTGCTGAGATAATCCATCCCACCTCACAGGTGTGCCATATCAAGATGCTGATTAGACACCATGATTAGTGCACAGGTGTGCCTTAGACTGTCCACAATAAAAGGCCACTCTGAAAGGTGCAGTTTTGTTTTATTGGGGGGGGATACCAGTCAGTATCTGGTGTGACCACCATTTGCCTCATGCAGTGCAACACATCTCCTTCGCATAGAGTTGATCAGGTTGTCAATTGTGGCCTGTGGAATGATGGTCCACTCCTCTTCAATGACTGTGCGAAGTTGCTGGATATTGGCAGGAACTGGTACACGCTGTCGTATACGCCGGTCCAGAGCATCCCAAACATGCTCAATGGGTGACATGTCCAGTGAGTATGCCGGCCATGCAAGAACTGGGACATTTTCGGCTTCCAAGAATTGTGTCCTTGCAACATGGGCCGTGCATTATCCTGCTGCAACATGAGGTGATGTTCTTGGATGTATGGCACAACAATGGGCCTCAGGATCTCGTCACGGTATCTCTGTGCATTCAAAATGCCATCAATAAAATGCACCTGTGTTCTTTGTCCATAACAGACGCCTGCCCATACCATAACCCCACCGCCACCATGGGCCACTCGATCCACAACATTGACATCAGAAAACCGCTCACCCACACGACGCCACACACGCTGTCTGCGATGTGCCCTGAACAGTGTGAACCGGGATTCATCCGTGAAGAGAACACCTCTCCAACGTGCCAAACGCCAGCGAATGTGAGCATTTGCCCACTCGAGTCGGTTACAATGACGAACTGGAGTCAGGTCGAGACCCTGATGAGGACGACGAGCATGCAGATGAGCTTCCCTGAGATGGTTTCTGACAGTTTGTGCAGAAATTCTTTGGTTATGCAAACCGATTGTTTCAGCAGCTGTCCGAGTGGCTGGTCTCAGACGATCTTGGAGGTGAACATGCTGGATGTGGAGGTCCTGGGCTGGTGTGGTTACACGTGATCTGCGGTTGTGAGGCTGGTTGGATGTACTGCCAAATTCTCTGAAACGCCTTTGGAGACGGCTTATGGTAGAGAAATGAACATTCAATACACGAGCAACAGCTCTGGTTGACATTCCTGCTGTCAGCATGCCAATTGCACACTCCCTCAAATCTTGCGACATCTGTGGCATTGTGCTGTGTGATAAAAATGCACCTTTCAGAGTGGCCTTTTATTGTGGGCAGTCTAAGGCACACCTGTGCACTAATCATGGTGTCTAATCATCTTGATATGGCACACCTGTGAGGTGGGATGGATTATCTCAGCAAAGGAGAAGTGCTCACTATCACAGATTTAGACTGGTTTGTGAACAATATTTGAGGGAAATGGTGATATTGTGTATGTGGAAAAAGTTTTAGATCTTTGAGTTCATCTCATACAAAATGGGAGCAAAACCAAAAGTGTTGCGTTTATATTTTTGTTGAGTGTAAGTAAGAAGAAGCATTTTAAATTCTATTCTAGAATTAACAGGAAGCCAATGAAGAGAGGCCAATATGGGTGAGATATGCTCTCTCCTTCTAGTCCCCGTTAGTACTCTAGCTGCAGCATTTTGAATTAACTGAAGGTTTTTCAGGGAAATTTTAGGACAACCTGATAATAATGAATTACAATAGTCCAGCCTAGAGGAAATAAATGCATGAATTAGTTTTTCAGCATCACTCTGAGACAAGACCTTTCTAATTTTAGAGATATTGCGTAAATGCAAAAAAGCAGTCCTACATATTTGTTTAATATGCGCATTGAATGACATATCCTGATCACAAATGACTCCAAGATTTCTCACAGTATTACTAGAGGTCAGGGTAATGCCATCCAGAGTAAGGATCTGGTTAGACACCATGTTTCTAAGATTTGTGGGGCCAAGTACAATAACTTCAGTTTTATCTGAGTTTAAAAGCAGGAAATTAGAGGTCATCCATGTCTTTATGTCTGTAAGACAATCCTGCAGTTTAGCTAATTGGTGTGTGTCCTCTGGCTTCATGGATAGATAAAGCTGGGTATCATCTGCGTAACAATGAAAATTTAAGCAATGCCGTCTAATAATACTGCCTAAGGGAAGCATGTATAAAGTGAATAAAATTGGTCCTAGCACAGAACCTTGTGGAACTCCATAATTAACCTTAGTCTGTGAAGAAGATTCCCCATTTACATGAACAAATTGTAATCTATTAGATAAATATGATTCTTGACTTGACTCTAGTTCATTGGTACATAGATTTCAGACCGCAGAGGTAACAGAAGATTTTCTGGTGAGGAAATGGATCTGCGTGTGAAGCGCCAAAGCACCCAAGCAGATCACCATTGCTCCTTGAGGCGAAGCATTTTGAACTAGACATGGGCCAATAACCAGTTACACGGTATACCGCGGTATGAAAAAGCCATGGTATCAAAACCACTAAATTTTCCGTTATACCGTCCCTACGGTATGAGCGGGTTATCAGAATTCTTGACAGGCAGAGCGGAGGCGGTCGCTGCCGCCCTTCCCCCTGGCGCGCACCTCTGTCTCTGTTTACAAACAGGCAGCTAACATTAGCTAGCTCTGCATCATGGCTGAAGGACGCGAAGCCTGCACTGAACTTTTCCCTCCATCTAAAAGGACCAAGTCGGCTTTTTTGTTTTATTTTCTGCGGAAAAGCCCTTCAAGCCAAAATGATGGCAACAAGCACCGTAGCTATGGCCTGTGTCGGACTCGGAGCGATTCAAGATACCCACAAATGATTACATGGAAGGAGTAAACTTTGTCCCATCTTTGAAGCCACTGAGGAGTACAAGCGGTAGACTCGAGTCATGCTTGTGGTCGACCACATTTCTCCCACAAACATGTCAAGAAGGACAAAAACATCCATTCCAAGCACTTTGTTGGTGAAGCTGGGTCAAATATTGAGCATCCGGAGTTCCGGACCTTATTCCAGCCACGTTTCTCCCTAAGCAAGTAAGTCATGTTTCCCACAGGGCAGATGCTACATGTCTAAAAGAGAGAGTATTATTTTGGTATTTTGTCTAAAGTTATCAGTGGTATAGTGCTCGTAGTGGTAGACATCGCATCAATTAGTGCGCCTTAATCACGCGTGCTTCATATGCAAATAGCCATAATGCTGTTAAAGCACATTTTAAAGCTATACATAATACCGTGAAACCATGGTATTTTTGCCCACAGTTATCATACTGTCCAAATCTCATACTGGCCCATGCCTAATCTGAACACCTTGTTTCTACAAGCCCTACTCCTCTTAGTCTTCTAGCTTCATCCACCTGATCTCCTCTGTATGCCACCAGGCAATCCTGAATATTACACCATATAAATAGTAAAAAACTACGTTTTTCGTAGGCACTTTCTGCTGCCACATGATGCCAATGAACCAACACTGTGACTGACCACAGCTCATTTTAAGACCAACATCCCCAAGGGTCCACAGATGAACATACGTGTATTTTGTAACAGCAAGACCAGTGACCCCTAAGCAGACAACAACACTGAAGGGAGGTAAAAGCTGGTTATTTTTCACAGATTCTTCAGTATTAACAGTAAGAGATAGCATCAACGAAAGCCCACGCACCAATTATGTTCAGGTGGCATCTGCCAAGGAGACTGGTCAAGAACACAAGGCAGGAATTGGTAAACAGGAAATCAGTTTGTCTCGGAAAGGTGTCCCTGGCATAAGCAACAAATTAAGTCATCCAGTCAAACAAGCTCATAAGCATACCAAGGACGGAGGCGGGTTAATCTCAAAACACAAGTAGTGGCAGCAAAGGTAAGAATAGATCACAATAGGAAAACAATGTGATAGAGCAGGCATGGGAGCACTAACAATCTGGCACTGGAGTGACAGAAAAGTGAACTTAAATAGTGAAACCCATAGGTAGGAAGTAAAGTCATTAAAAAAATACACAGAGAGCAAAATGTGAAAATAAAAGTACGGAGAATGACAGCTTTTCACTGGGTGAACATCGGTGCCCAAAAAGCCTCTTGGCTGAGTGCTAAAACATCTTGAACACTAAACAAGCAGTGCGCCTGCTTTCATCCAAACATCAACCCATATTTAGATAAATTAATGTCTTATTTATATGTGATGATTTTGCTCTTTCCATTCAAAAAGATTTGTTCTTGTTCTCCAGAGTGCAACAGACTCCCTTCAGACACGACACTGTCTTTTGGTACAACAGATTTAATTTTTTTCATGCAAACATCTCACAGTGGTGAGATGCAACTCCTTTGACAAATAAGTAAAATGAATAAAAAATAAACCTGCATGGAAATCCATCTGCATGTGTGCACACATTAGTCCTTACACTCATCAGCCACTTTATTAGGTACAGCTTGCTAGTACCAGGATGGACCCCTATTTGCCTTCATAACTGCCTTAATAATTCTTTGTGGCACAGATTCAACAAGGTGTGTCAGAGATGTTGGTCCATATTGTCATGATGGCATCACGCAGTCGCCCATTCAACCAGTCTGCCCATTCTCCTCTGACATCAACAAGGCATTTTCATCCACACAACTGCCACTCATATATCTATATATAGATATATATATAGATATCTTCTCTTTTTTGGACCATTCTGTGTAAACTCTAGAGATGGTTGTGTGTGAAAATACTCAGACCAGCCCATTTGGCACCTGCAACCATGCCACGTTTAAAGTTACTTAAATCCCCTTTCCTTCCCATTCTGGTGTTTGGTTTGAACTTCAGCAAGTTGTCTTCACCATGTCTAGATGCCGACGTGCATTGAGTTACTACGGTGTGATTGGATGATTAGCTATTTGTGTTAACAAGCAACTGTACAAAATGGCCAGTGAGTGTATATTGAGTCCCTCTGCAGATTTGTGACACTATGAAACTGATCTTAGTACAAGTAGTCAAGACAAAATGAAGATGGAACTGGAAAAAAACTGAAGGAAATGCAAGACAATTTGGAGCTGGAGGTAGGGATAATGAGCGCAAGAATGGAGAGAATGGAGGCGCAACTTGCCAATAAATGTCTAAAACCTGGATTTGATCCTAGTCCTGCCACAGGAGGACAATGAGGATCTAACGTCTAAAGCAGTGATTCTCAACCGTGATCGATCGTCAGGGGTGCCGTGGGCAATTATCAAATATCACCATTATCGGGTGTATGTGCTGTAATAGTGTGGCAGATGGTGTAATGCTCTTTTATTCCAGTAGATGGCAGCAAAGCGCGCAGTATCACTGAGCCGTGTGCCGACAAGGAGGCGTGATCGCCATTTTAATTCCGGGCAAGTTAGTGATTTGCGTGCATAGAAGTTCACTTAGTCTCGTCAAGAAACAGGTAGAATATGCCGGAAAGCTGCGCATGTTGGCAAAGTCACAAACGGAGGAACAAGGGAGACAATATTTCCTTCCATAAGTAAGTGGTTTTAGTTATTGTTGTCACTTTGTCTGTGATATTTGGATGATAAACAGCTGTATGTCTCCTGCCGTACCTGTGTCGCCCGATGACACGGATCATTAATTTCACTTATGTCTAGTTGATATTTTCCACTGCTAGACCAATGTCTAGTTAAAATTCTTGTCGTTAGTGACTAAAAATTGTTCGACGACTGGGGAGGTTTTTTTTTTTTTGCACCTTAAAATAATGAGATTAATGACCCGCGCTGTGCTGCCACACACAGACAGATGTGCACACACACACCGCTGACGTCATGAATGAAACTCGGTCAATAAAGGATAATTATGTAAAAATATAATATATATAAATATATTGTAATGGTTTTAGGAGCCGCGCTGCATTGAACAGCAGCAGCTCAGCCGAGCAGTGCAGCTTATCAGCGCAGATCCGTGTAACTTTCAACACTAATATTTGTGAATGTGTGTGTGTCAGAGTAAGTTTAATACTTTCCTGACATAATTTAATGTAATTTAATTTTACTGGCTCGATATCCAGGACAAAATGGCATTTTAACACGTATTTTGCGAGCATTTTTCTGAGTGTGTTCAGTCACGAATCTCCATTGAAAATGCATTAACATCCGGGTACTTCATCAATATTTTGCCCGGTTAGGAGACGTCATGTCGCTGTCCATGAAGGGACGTTTTCGTTTAGTGTGCAGCATTGGGATTGCGCTCTCTAGTTCTTATATACAGCTCCATGACTATAGTATACAATGTTACGTTATATCTATACCGCACGTGTTGCTAATGCACCGTGTAGAGACAGTCGAGTTAGTGGTGCGTGACACGTGACACATGACAGTGGTGTGCCGCAGGATTTTGTAAATATAAAAAGGGTGCCGCAGCTCAAAAAAGGTTGAAAATCACTGGTCTAAAGTACTGGATTTGCTATGAGATGGCCTTGATTGCAACCCGGTGCCCACCCCAGCTGCGGTCAAGCAGATCCGCGCGAGAGGCACTAAACCCGGAATGGTGAAGGTGGAGCTGCTGTCGGCGGAGGCAAAGGTGGCTGTGCTACGATGCAAAGCTAACCTTAAGGATAAAGAGCAATATGAGAGGATTTTTGTGTCCTCGGCTAAATCTCACGCGGAAAGGCTGGTGGAGTTAAACTTTATGACCTTTTTAAGCGAGACTGGAGCCGGTAAAGACTTTTATGTGACTGCAAATGGGCATTTGGTCAAGTGCACTGCGAGTCAACCCGAGAGGAGAATGGTGTGAGGGATATGCGCCCAGCTCGTAAGTACTGACTTTTCTTTAGTCCAGTGGAATATTAATGACGGAAAGAATCAAACTGTGACCTGTGAAAGGCTTTACTATATTATGTTGATCCCGATTTTGTTTCGCTAAACGCGACACATTTGTCTTATCAGAACATTGAACTGAGTGGATATACTTTACGTGGTTTGGACATAACCGTGTTGCACAAAGGAGAGCAGTCAAGAGATTTTTGTATGGAATTCTGTTCTTGACCAGTTCTGTGTTACTATTGTGGATAAGGTGTTTGATGAAATGTTTGATGAAATGTTCACGTTTTGAAAACCAAACTTTACAGTGTTCCTTTGTCATCATTTCCTGTTACCTACCCCCTGAAACGTCGACCTGGGGAAGAAATGCTGAATTATTTTTTTGGCCATTTGTTGTCTTTGTTGTACACATTTGAGGATGATTTTGTATATGTTTGTGGTGACTTCAATGCCTGTATGGCTGACTTGAAAGATTATATTGATACGGATGATATCCCCCATAGAGTAGCATTAGATTTAAGTTTAAATAAACATGGTGAAACATTTATTGATTTTTTTTTTAAAGATTCTAAATGTTATGTGATAAATGGAAGGTTAAAACCCCAAGCAGATAATTTTACCTCCGTATCTGTGAGGGGAAGGGTTGTTGTTGATTATATAATAACAACACCTCATGCTGGTTTACAATCATGTCTTGATTTTAATGTATATACTTTATCTGTTATCTTGTTCTGTGACATTTTACATAAGGAAATGGGTAGTTCTCATACAGTAAAAAAGACTAAACTGTATTATAAAGCAAACCAACCTTTTTGGAATAAAGAACTACAGGCCCTTTGGAATGTTTTGCGGATAGCTGGGACGAGTTTCCTTAAGTGTACAGATCTAAATGTAAACACTGCTTTAAAAAAGTACTTTAAAAAATGTCCAAATTTTGAAAGAAATTAATAAATTAGGACCCCAGAAAATAAAATCAGTTCCAATGGAGATAACAGCAGACAATGGAGATTCATGCTTTGAAACAGGTAAGATTTTATCAAAATGGGAAAATGACTATTGAGTCCTCTATGGAAGCGATCAACATTTGTCATTTGATGAGCAATTTTTAAGTCAAACTTATGAAACCAAACTTAAATTGGAGAGTGAGCTATCAGACATTACATTGGATCAAAATGATATGTTGAATTATGACATTACTCTCGAGGAGGTACAAAAAGTAGTGAGTGCTTTTTTTTTTTTCTTTTTTTTTCCCCCTGGTAAATGCCACACTGGGAGAACCATTTATGAACATTAATACAAATATATGCAATTTATTCTTGCAGGACAGAAGGCATGTAATGCGTGAATGAATGTGGTGTGCGTGTGTGACACCAGTCTTGATCCCCTTGAGAGCACCCAAAACTGAATTGTGGTGTCGGCCACGAACACATGACCAGCCACACACAGAGACCCAGATCATAGCTAAATATCCGATCACTACTGTGGCTGGTGTGTTGGGCCAAGATAAAAGTACAGAACCTTACCTTAAGACATGGACCACTCTGGCGCGTCGGAAGCCATACGGCCGACCGCAAGCGACAACGGAAAAGGGCCCAGGACGAAGGGCCCCAGGAGGAACCAGGCAAAAAAGGGAAGTGGAAGGGCACAGGGGCCAGGAAGGGCAGCCACCAGAGCCACCAGGGCAGCGCGACGGACCAACAAGGGAGCGGCCCGACGGCGCCGGAAAGCACCCCCGAACCCCCCCCGACGGAGGCACGGGAAATAACCCCACACACGAGGGAAGCACGCAGGGCGCCGGCAGGGCCCACCAAGAGGGGGGGCCCAGAACCGCACCACCCCGCCCACGGCCATGGAGGGAGGAGCAAGCGGCAGCCGGGACGGGGGCAAAGGAGCCACCGTAACTGAACCCAGAGTGTAGGCAGGGACCACTGGCACACAAGGGCGGGGCCCGGCCCCTAGGAAAGAGGCGAAACCCACCCCGCAGGCCAGGAAGCACACAAGGCTCCCCTGACACCCGAGACCCCCCCAAGCAGCCCGCAGGACCCCCCCAGACACCCCCAGCCCCCAAACCACCCCCACACCAGATCCCACCCCGGAAGCAAGCCCAAGGTCAGGAACCGCCTAAGCGAGAACGAGGCAACGCCCTACCTCACGGAAACCGCGGTCCCCAAACCCACAGCAGCCATCCGCCCCCGTGCCAGACTACACTATACTATAATTCTTATAGTTAACTCCCTTATTGTGTGCGACCTCCTAAGTGAGAAAATCTAGTGTTACATTAAAAGCAGGGCGGCAGGTGGCAGACTGCTGTGGGAGGCTGCGGTACACTGCTGCACCACAGCCTGCACTGCAAACCCACCACCGCCTGTGACCCCAACTCTGAAAAGTGAGTGTGTTTACTAATTGTGTTGAAATATAGTGTGTGCATTAAAATGGCAGGGCAGGAGTGGCGGATGGAGAGCAATCCATACCCAACACCTGGCTGCAGAACTATTTGATCCCTATAATGTGCTACTTACACCCCAGTATGATGTGCGTGCGTGTACTGTGCTGGTGAATTGCATTAAAAGGGTGTGACATGTGAGGCCCAACCCCAAGCAGCCGGCAGAAGGAGAGGCGTGGTGCAGGGAGCGGGCCACACAAACCGGCCCCCCAGGCACCGTGGCCCAACTCCAGACCCGCGGAGGCACCAGGGAGACCACGAGATGGAGGGGAGGCGGGCAGCCCCAGAGGAGCACCGGAAACACCGGGAAAGAACAAATCAACAGGGGGGGAAAGGGGGCCAGGCAGCCGGAGATGGGTGAGCCACCCCGCCCAGCAGCCCCATACCAGGGAGGCACGAGATGAGACCTAGGAGAGACAGGGGCAGTCGAGGAGCCAGAGGGAGACAGGCGGTCCCCACAAACCCGGGGGGAGAAGCAGGGGCACGGGGAGCCACATGCGATGCGGCCACGGGGAGAGGCACCCCCCCCGGCACCAGACCCCAGCCCACCAATGGACAGGCCCAACGTGGATAGGAACAATGGCCATCCAGTTATCCCTGCCCAGCCCACCCCAGGCCAGGGGCACACTTGCGCCCCGAAAGGGATGAGCCGGAAGGGAGCGTGGGCCAGTAGTGAGTGCTGCTAAAGCAAATAAAGCAGTGGGAGTTGAGGGGATCCCTAATGAAGTGCTCAAGGCACCCTCTCTAATTCAAATTCTGCAGGGTCTTTTTCAAGCCTGCTTTTCATATTCTATTGTTCCATCAGAGTGGCGTCAGTCAATAATAAAACCTATACCAAAATCTTCAAAGGCTGACCCAAGAGAACCACTAAACTATAGAGGTATCAGTTTGCTAAGTACAGTCTAAACTCTATTCCGGTATCCTCAACAACAGACTGAATCAGTACACTGAAGTACATAATATTCTAGCAGATGAGCAAATGGCTTTAGAAAAGGTAGTGCTTGCATTGACCATATATATGTTCTATCATCAGTGGTAAGTGCCACACTATATGAAGGAAAACATACATTTGCGTGTTTTATTGATTTCCAGAAGACTTTTGACTGGGTTAACAGAGACCTGCTGGAGTTTAAACTATTAACATATGGCATTTCAGGTAGATTTTATAATGCAGTCAAATCTCTGTATAAAGCCCCGGTTGCATGGGTTCAGGTGAATAATCTGAGGACTGGCTGGTTCCCCACTCCATTTGGAGTAAAACAAGGCAATGTGTTATCGCCTACGTTATTTGGTTTGTATATAAATGACCTAGTAGATGAAATCAAAGAAGCCAACCTTGGTATCTATATTGACAACAGAAACCTAGTATCTTGTTGTATGCTGATGATATTGTCTTGCTGGCAGAGTCTGAAGAGAAGTTACAAAAAATGTTGAATATTTTGAATGCATGGTGTAAAAAATGGAAACTGTCTCTGAATAAGGATAAAACACAGGTAATTCACTTCAGAAAGAAATGTGAACAGAGATGCTCATACAGTTTTATGTATGGAGAGACATCTTTAGTGTTTACAAGTTCATATAAATACCTTGGACTGGTTTTTAATGAATTTATGTGTATCAAAACGAGGTGTTGAGTTCCCTCACTTTAGTGAGAGAACTCAACACCTATCAGAATCTGCTGGGAGACCTCCAGGATCAATACAGAGTAGAATGAAGATCTTAGATTTCTCTGTGTTTACAAAACTTTATGATGCAATGGTTGGTTTCTATTTTGTTTTATGCTGCTGGTGTGTGGAGCTTTGAGGAAGTCAAACATATTAGTAGTCTTCAAAACAGAGCAGTTAGATGCTTCTTAGGTGTTCATACGTTCACTGCTAAACTGGCTGTAGAGGGTGACATGGGGTGGGAGCCCTGTGTTATAAAGCAGAGAGTAGAGATGCTTTGTTTATGGAACCACTTCATTCAGCTGCCAGAGGATAGACTGACCAAAAAATTTTTCTTATGGGATTGTTCAAATAATTATCCGTGGGCCAAAGAAATAACTAACTTATTCACAATTTCGAATTTGAATTACATTTACATGAATAAATTGCAGTCAAATTTAAATTTCTTAAAACAATTTTTTTTTTCAATTATTATAAAATGCAATGGAAAAATGATATCTGTAAGAAAACAAAACTAAGGAGTTATATACAATTTAAGGAGGAATACCAGACTGAGCCTTATGTGAAGTTAAATTTGTCTTGGAAACAGCGGTCCCTTTGTGCCCAGATTCGATCTGGTAGTCTTCCTCTGGCAGTGGAAGTGGGCAGGTATAAGGGTCTTTCTGAACAGGAGAGAGTTTGTATTTTTTGTGACCTTGATGTCGTGGAAGATGAGTATCATTTTGTTCTTTACTGTCCTTTGTACTCTGATTTAAGACTTTGTTTATTTCAATGTGTGCAAAAAAATAATGTAGATGCATTTTGGTTTTCTGAGGAGAAAATCTTGAGTTGAATTTTTGAAAAAGAAACATTTGCTTTTGTTGTTTTTGTCTGTAAAGCCTGGGAAAGGAGGCAACACGTGTTATAGCCTGTTGTATCCTGAAATTATGGAACTTGTGACATGTATGTGGTTATCTTGTTTTGTATATGGAGTGTCTTATAAGTCCACGCAGGCTGGGCACCAGTGGTGTATGACACCTTAATAAAAACAATCAATCAATCAATCAATCAATCATATACTACTAAAAACCCTAAATCCTACATATTGTAACTTTAAATCAACACCATGTCTATGTTCTTGTATCACTGGCTGAGCCACACCAACACGGCAGTATTATGGACGTACCAGAACATGTTCCACATCTGGTGTATTTCTTGCACCTTCACAATCTCACCTCTGTCACTCTTCTCTCACTCTGTCATCTTGCCCTCTGCACCCTTTCTCGTGCCTCTCACAGCTCTCCTTTCTCACTCTCCCTCTCTGGCACTTTCCCCTGACAGACCCAGCTGCCTCTCACACCTCCATCTCACAAGACAGACAGAAAGTGAGACCGCGAGTGACAGAGTGGGAAAGGCTGGTAATAAAAATGAGGGGAGGATTAAAAAAATGTTAGGAAGAAGAAAGAAAACAACCTAACAGGAGGGGATCAGAGAAAGTGGGAACGCTGCTATGTGGGAGAAACGGCGAGGATAATATCCGAGAAAAGGTTTGCGTCTCATTCCGCCTCCTCCACCGCCGTTCCCTCACTGCAGGGGCGCTAAGCCTTTGTTTTCCTTCCCATCGCCATGGTAACCACTGACAATTTCACATCGAAGCCACATGCCCTGCTGACCAACAGCGAGCTACAACCCGAGGCGCTCGCCTACACACACACACACACACACACACTCAAAAGGCAGCTCGGCCTGTTGACCAGTTGTTCTTTACAGAAAAGCCTTGAGGCAGCAGCCTACGCACAAGAGCTCGCTAAAAGTTCCTCCTCAACATCTGCAACTTAGCACTCATTTATTTATTTCCCTTTGAAACATTGTTAAATAAAAAACCTGGAGAAATTAAGTTGTTTAAAGAACCAACACCAGGTGCTTCTTAGTCGGGATCTTTCAGCATCGGTAGCATTATTTTGTTTATAAAGTACTGGGATGCATCCTTTCCGTGTGACTGATCCGCACCCACGCACTATTACGGGAAGCTTGATTTTCCTTGCTCTTGCTGCTAGCAGGATTTGGCTGTGAGGGACTTTATTTTCAGGCTGCAGCGTGTGAGACTGTGAACAGCAGTTCCACTGAGCTACGCTGAACCAAGTGCTGTGTAAAGGGGGTGAGCTCGAGGTTTGGGAGCTGGGTTTGTGACCAGATGATCCTCGGTTTGATCCTGACAGACCGGAAAATCACAAAGGTCCCTTAGGCAAGGTTCTTGGTCTCCGAGTTGCTGCTAGTGTCCAGTTGAATGTCCTGTACGTGACGTTGCCAAAGTCAGTGCTGCCTACATGGCGACACCCAGATATGGGCTTCATATCAACTGGGTTTGGGTCTCTATAGAAAAGCTATGGGTGACATCATGCAGGGTTTGTCCAGTATATATAGTCCAAGGTCAGGACACCCAGTTGTCATTGTATAATCTGCGTGTGTGACAAAGCAGGAGAAAAGTATGACCTCCATCACAGTACGAATGAGCACAAGTCAAGCCGAATCAGGCAAAATGTCAAAAAAACCCAAATCCATGCTACATCAGAGAGGGAATAAGAACTGCAGAGTACAGTCGTCTGAACACCCAGACTGCGCTCCGACCCACCCCAACTGATTTGTGCATGTGCCGTGCCCATGAGCCTCTGATCGCAGTACAAATGTACGTGGAACACAGTAACAGTACCTGGACAGCTTCCAGATTGCAGCCAGAACAATAGGAATATATTTCCAAACCGTACATTGTGGTCCGATTGTGGTTCGGCAGCATATAAATCCAGCAGCACCCGTGGTGCATTCAGGCACATTCAGGACATTCAGCTACTGTTCGATGTGGCAGAAACATGCCGAACATCCCTCCGAACGCGAGCTGAATGTCACGAATGATGTTTTCACGCCGTCCGATTATTTAGAATGCAGTCAGACAGCACGTCCACTGCCTGTTCAACAGTGGTTCTACCTCGACTGCGCCACGAATGTTTTGAACATGAGCAAAACATTTGAGGTGGGTACACAACTGTGCCCGACTGTTTAGACTGCACCTCGACACTCCCCGAATGTGGGTCGAATTTTCATTCGGACACGATTCAGCCTCTAGTTTGATGGGGCATAACCAGTGCCATGCCATGTCACAGGAAGGTACAGTATTAGCCAGTAAACCAGTAGCGAGCAGTATTTCTGGTATTTTATATTTGTGTATATTTATATTTGAAAATTGTTTTTTACTTTCACTTTTGATACTCTGTGTGCTCCTTACCCTTTGTGCTGCTATACAATGCTGTTGGAACCTCAATTTCCCTGAGGGACTCTTCCCAAGGGATTAGTACATTTCTATCTAATCTAAAGTTGGGGTGACCTGCTAAATTAAATGCTAATTAATAACTACAAATTAAAAAAAAAAAAATGAAATAGTCCATTCTGATTCATTTCACATGTCCATCTGCTTTTCTGCTTACAAAACTTGAGTTCTAGGGTATAGGTCCACAGCCTTCAAAGCACATGAAAAGGGGTTCACAAAATCACAGTAAGTCCAGAAGAACACTCAGAGACTGTGCAACGCCCTCCTGGGCTCAGCAAGTGAAGACTCGTGCCAGATGGTCACAGCATCATGAGTGTGGATCACAACATATCATGTGTACAAAGTAAAGGGAGGCAGTAAACCCAGCGAACACCATGATCTGGTTCATTTCTTTCATTAACAGAGCCGTCATGTTGGGATTGACCTTGAATGAACATCAACACTTGTTCAAACGTTCACTCCTAGCCCCCTTCAGTCTTCAGTTTTGTTTAATTTTTCTACCTCCTGCAAGCTGAAATACACGGCAAGGAGAGAACAAGAAATAGGTTTGAGTCCTCATGATCTGAAAGCTAATATATTATCTCTCTGTTGAGCCTTTTCTCGACAATCTGCCATTTTCATCCTCTGCTGAATCCAAAGACAAAACAAGCCTCTTTTCAAGTCTGTTCCTTTCTCTATTACCTCCTCCACCTCTCTCTCAGGCTGCCCTTCAGTCTTTCACCTTTCCCAATAACCCTCCAAACTTACCTCCACCCAGTTTCCATCCACTTCATGAAAAAGAACACAGAACGGGTCTGACTTGGAGGCCACATCTCGATCCAGCAGGCTTGTTGCCGTCACGGAGAGCTCTACCCGTGTGACGCAGTGCTGAGGTCCAACACTGCGAGTCTGGCCCCCGGTGGCTGAGCCCAGAGTGTAGGCCATGGTCTGAGGTTACAGCAGCTCCCCCTGAGGGTAGAAAACAGAAACCGGCATTTCCAGGTTTATAATATTTGGCCCAAGTAGGTTTAGAGCATGTATGTTTTGGACATAAGCAATTAGATTGTCATAGCAGGAGTGCACAGTCATCTGACACAGTGATCTGCTATTGGTTTGCTGGCAAGTTAACAGATCTGTGCCAACCTGTCAGAACATGGCAGCAAACGGTGGGCACCAAAGCTCCCTGCGGTGAAGCATATACAAGCACAGTGTACGTGTGCTGTGAGCCCTCTTATAGAAGGTGCATCTGAGTAATGCATGTCTAAACACCATAAATACACTATGCTTGTCTTTATATCGTTTTTGGTGGTCTATGGGTGAGTCACTTTCTGCTTTGGTGGTCTATGGGTGACTCACTTTCTGCTAACACACAGGCAGTGTCCGGACTCGTGATACAACTTGTTTGCAACCCCATAGTTCTATTCTAATGAGCTTTTGCTAGAAAACAATGAAAATCAATGGTTTTTTTTTTTTTTGGGTGGGTGGTATTTGATCAAAAAAGCTCACTCATGACTAACCTTGAATTTTTTATACTCGGTTGCAATTGGGTGGATTTCCAAAAACTTGAACCCTGGCTGAATAATAAACAAACAAGGGAAAAAGCATGATGACTCAGCAATACAATCTAATCACCACTGAAGTCTTACAAATGGTAAGAATTTCTTGAAAGCCAAGCGTGCTATGTAACCTTGCCCATATTCAAATACGTTTTGCATAAGAGTACAAACATGGGCTCAAGGATGAACTGTTTTAATAACAGCTCAAAGGTGAGTTCTCTTTAGTTACATATTTACCCATTTACGAGGTTATTAGAAAAGAAACCGACAGTTTTATTTTTTTTAAAAACTATATGGATTTGAATCACGTGTGATTACATCAGCCAAGCTTGAACCCTCGCGTGCATGCGTGAGTCTTTTCACGCCTGTCGGAGACGTCATTCGCCTGTGAGCACGCCTTGTGGAAGGAGTGGTCCAGCCCCCTCGTCGGATTTTCATTGTCTGAGAAGTTGCTGAGAGACTGGCGCTTGTGCTTGATCAAAATTTTTTTCAAGAACTGTGAGGCACATCCGAGTGGAGACCATTCGAGAAATTCAGCTGGTTTTCGGCGTAAATTTTAACGGCTGATGAGAGATTTTGGATTGTTCTATCGCTGTAAGGACTTCCCATGGAGCGGGATGTCGCACAGCGCTCCGAGGCAATGTCGTCATCCTGTTTCAAGCTGAAAACCTCCAAATTTAAGCCTCTGTTGACCCTGGACGTCGTGAGAGAACAGAGAACTTTCAGAAGAGGTCGGAATCAGCAGTTTATCCGGACATTCCACTGTTAAAGGAGATTTTTTTAAATGAAAGATGTGCAGATGGATTGGCGCGTCGGCTCGCAGCCGGCACGGTGCGCTCGCCACAGGAAAATCACCTCCGTGTTGATAACCATTTGTAAAATCCAGGCGGCTTTTGGTGGCTTTCAGTTGAGTGAGTATCTGAGAAATTGTTTAACAGCAGGGCATGTTCCAACTTGTCCTTAAGGCTTCCAACGGAGGTGTTTTTTCTGTGGCAGGCGCGCCACGCCGGCTGCGAGCCGACGCGCCAATCCGTCCGTACATCTTTCATTAAAAAATCTCCTTTAACAGTGGAATGTCCGGATAAACTGCTGATTCCGACCTCTTCTGAAAGTTCTCTGTTCTCTCACAACGTCCTGGGTCAACAGAGGCTTAAATTTGGAGGTTTTCAGCTTGAAACAGGATGAGGACATCGCCTCGGAGCGCTGCGCGACGTCCCGCTCCGTGGGAAGTCCTTACAGCGATAGAAACAATCCAAAATCTCTCATCAGCCGTTAAAATTTACACAGAAAATCAGCTGAATTTCTCGAATGGTCTCCACTCGGATGTGCCTCACAGTTCTTGAAAACATTTTGATCAAGCCCAGCGCCAGTCTCTCAGCAACTTCTCAGACAATGAAAATCTGACAAGGGGGCTGGACCACTCCTTCCACAAGGCGTGCTCACAGGCAAATGACATCACCGACAGGCGTGGAAAAACTCACGCATGCCCACGAGGGTTCAAGCTTGGCTGATGTAATCACACGTGATTCAAATCCATATGGTTTTTAAAAAAAAAAAAATAAGGTCGGATACTTTTCTCACAGACCTCGTTCATATGGTACAGGAGATTGTTTTTGAGGAAAAAAATTAAGACGTCGTATCCCTAGTCTGGACACACCAGCACACCCATGGGAACACATGGGTGCAATTTTATTTGAGATTTAAAGGATGTGGATGCTCGGTATTGTCAGCGTGTTCCATGATGCATACCACAAAATGGCCGACGCACATCCAAAATGTCCTTGTAACTATCTGACCTTAATCTAACTGCTTTTCAAAATGGCCGACGCTCATCCAAAATGTCCTTGTATTTGGCACGACTATGTGATCTTTTTATAGCTGTCTAATTGATAAAACCAAAGTATTCTCATTTATTTGGAACAGAATGGGAACGATATGATGGAACACTGATTTGTTGCATGCACATACAAATACACTAACATTTTTACATACCACCTTGAACGCAACGTGAGCATGACACCCGCTTATACCTGCCTACATCACTTTGCAGCCAATCACACAGGCACTGATTCACAACAGGCTAAGGACCGCCCACATGGGGGCCGGCCTTGACTCAGGAATAAAAGTTAGTGCAAAAGAATCGAGGCTCTTTGTCCAGATGTTGCATGTGATTTGTTTGAAGACCCCAGCGCTGCTAGATGACTCTCTGCTATCAGTGTAGGCACCTTTCAATACAACATCTAAACTTTGAAGTCCATTTCCTGTCCAATTCTTTTTGAGATCACTCACCACATAAAAGAATTCTAACAGCATGAAATCTACAACTGCTGGGTGGAACCTCTGAGTGTTATTTGTGTTGCACAGTGTGCTATTGTGCGCCAGGTACAATCAAGCTCCTACATATTTGGACAGTGACACCAAGGAAAAGTTACAAAAACTATGTCCAAATACATTTGGACCTGACTGTAAGTTATTGCTATTTGCATTTATCAGCATTTCCTCTACCATTATAAAAACCAGCCAAGGAGTTGCGTCAAAGCAGGGCACCATTTAACCTGACAATTTCAGAAAGTAAGATTTCAGAATGAAAAAAAATGATGGCTCAATATCGCCATAGCGACAGGCTGAATTTACAGCAAACAGTGAACTGAAAGCATACAGGTATTGAAGGTAACATTGTTTCCTTTATGTGTTCCGCTCAACACACTGCAGAAGGTCTTCACTTTGAAACCTGTGAGTGCGGCTGCACCATTAGACCTTTAGCCAACATCAGCAGAGACTGACTGAAAAGGTTTTTCTATAGCAACGTTATCAATGAGAGCTGGTTAACTAAGGCTGGGTTTCTGGAGACAAACTACAGCAGGGTTGTATTTACCAGACTCACTTTCATTAGTGAGGTAGGAAGAAAAGGCTGAGCCGTGCACAGGTGAAGTGTTAGACGAAGACGCGCAGGAGCCGAACAACCGCTTTCAGAAAATAATGAAGCTGAATAACTTTTCCTTTATCCTTACAGCTGTGTGTGTGTGTGTGTGTGTGTTCAAGGGAGCAGCTTTAGCACAACACAGTGTGTTGCTTTGTGTCTGATCCCAGTTCAGCTGAACTGTGTTGCATCAACTGAAGTGATGTTGTGGATGTGGTACAACTTTAAGTGTGATCTTTCATAACAAGGCAAAAACACTAAAATGTTTGTTGCATTACACTATAATTTCAGCAACATCTGTCTGTCTGTCTGTCTGTTCCCCAAGTCCTCCCACGTCCTCCGTCCAATTTGCACCAAGCTTTGTATGCACATGAAGATCAACCCCAATTGCCCTTACACTGTTAGTTCCAGGAAAGGTCAAGCCCATTAGGGTCAAAGGTCACCAAACACGGCCTAGATATGTAGATAGATTTTGGAATTGCTCATGCAAGTTCAAAGTTATAAAAGGTCAGACACTGAGGTCAGGCTCCCTGGGGTCAAAGGTTGGGATGGCACCACACCACATTTTCATACCCGATACAATACAATCCTTTTTCCCCTGTCTTAAAACAACTAACCTGTTAATAAACATGTTGGTCTGTATGTACTTTGCTACCTTAAACCCCCTGTCCATATGTGTCCAGTTTAGTTGCATTTGGGTTCCTGACAGAAAAAAAAAAATTGCAAACTCACAGGATAATCACGAACCCAGTCGCAAACCGATCTGCAAGCATACATGGTCATCCTGGAGCATGCCGGACACTAGCTGGACTATTGGGATTCACAGGACAATCGGGAACAAAATTTTGGACTGTTCAAAATTTCAACGCCAATAGAAGTCATTGGGAATCCAACCGGGTCATCGGCTAGCTTGCTGCAACTTACCAGCTTCAGCTCCATACCAGGGGAGGTGATGGTCTAGTGGTTAAGCGTTGGGCTTGAGACCAGAGGATTCTCGGTTCAAATCCCAACATGACCGGAAAATGACTAAGGGCCCTTGGGCAAGGTCCTTAATCCCTTAGTTGCTCCTAGTGTGTAGTGAGTGCCTTGTATGGCAGCAGCCTGACATCGGGGTGAATGTGAGGCATTAATGTAAAGCGCTTTAAGAGTCTGATGCCGATGGAAAAGTGCTATATAAATACAGTACATTTACCTTTTTTGTGGCTTTGGTTCCCATCTGCCTCCTGATTTATATCTGGAGCCTAACTGGAAACTATCGGGAACATGTGGACACTAGCGCTTAGCCATCTAACAAAACATCAACAGAACCTGGAACAAATATTGTACCCCGCACAGGAAATTCTGCAGCAGATGATCTGCTCTGTGTAAGTCTGATCCTGTCAGATCTCAGAAGCTAAGCAGTGCGGGGCATGGTTAGTACTTGGATGGGAGACCTCTTTGGAACACCAGCGGCTGTGTGTGTTTTTCCAGGTTACACTGGAGTTGTGTCAGGAAGGGCATCCGGCATAACACCTGTGCCAAATACCAATGTGGATCTGGCTGTATCTGCTGTGGCGACCCTGAACAAAACGGGAAGAAGCCGAATGGACAACAGCAGCACAGTAAATTTTGCAGAGTAAAATTTACTCTGCTGGGATAACATTTGGTCCCAGCCCAAATAGAGCTAGATATACTCTATCACAGTGTAAAATCAACTCTTATTGGAGTAGAAACACTTGATTTGAGAAGACAGTAGAGCTGATTTCACTCTATAATAGAGTGTATTTTACTTTATTTAGACTGGGATCAAATGTTCTCCCGGCAGAGTATATTTTACTCAGCATAATTTACTGTTTAGTAAAGGAAAATACACACAGCCCATAACATGACTCAGATGTGCAATACAACACTCGGATCTGATTTAGTTTTTTAAATTTCCGATATCCAGTCTAGCCATTTTCAGACCGATACCGACTCAAAATATTGGCTCAGCGCATCCCTATTCAAAGGTCAAATATTAAGTTTCTTTCCACCAAGATGCACCAAATTTGACACACATACATAGGTGGATTCAAGGTCTAATATGCCAAAGGCCAATCACTGCATCACGGTCTCATCACCCTGTCTGTTTTGTTGGCCTACACATCCAAGGTCCTTTCGTTGATTTTGACCAGTGAAATGAATGTCAATGACCAATGAATGTCAAACAAATATGGCCCAGAAATTTCCAGAAAATAATTAATTTTGGCAAAGGTCTAGGTCTATTTGATTTTCAACCCGATTTCAGCCAAATGTTGCACACACTCAGACGGATTCCAGAATTGCCCTGGCAAGGCCAGCCAAAAGGTCAGTTATGTGGGTGAAGGTCAAAGTCATTCAGGTCTAATATCAGATCACCATGACTATTACTGTTTTCATGCCCACAGGTACAAGTTTATACAACTTACTTCATCGCACTATTGCTACTACAACCCCAATTCCAATGAAGTTGGGACGTTGTGTTGTGAAAGTGTAGGAACACGGACCCACAACAGGGGGCGTAAATGAACGGGCAATGGATAAGCCAAAACAGTAACAATTTAATGTTATGACGTGCACAACGGAATACAGACAAAACAGGTTTGGAAAAACAGTCAATTATACGTTGAGTGACGTGTGGGCAGGCTCGAGGATAGAAGACGTCCGTCCAGAAACGAGCTGGATCCCACACGGCTTCCACCACCAACAGATCTGAAGAACACCGGAGCCGCCAAGGCCTGGGTCCCCAGGTGGCCACTGTCTCCAGCTGTCAGACCTGGTACTGCTGGCAGAGAGAACAGAAACAATGCAGGTGAGTGTGAGTTCGCACACTCAGTAATTCTTCAGTCTGTGTCCTGTAAGGAGGGAGAACCTCCACCTCCAATAACACACTCATACAGCTCCTGGAAAACCACTTATCTGGTTGGGGTGTGAGGCGAAGCCGTCACAGTCCACACCAAACGCCAATGCAGCAGATAAGGACACGTCGCAGGAAAACAGCTGTAAATGAGATCAGACTCTTGTTCGTTATGGATGCAGCAGAGAAGTTACCTTTAGGGTGGCTGATTTCTCGGCGGGGAGGTGGAGTTGCAGTCCGGCCTTTATGGTGATGGTGTTGAGTAGTGGATGAGTGACAGCTGGTACAGATGCTGTCACTCCCGGTTGCTCCGACGCCCTCTTGTGCTTGAAGCCCGCACTTCAAGCAGGGCGCCATCTTGTGGTGGTGGGCCAGCAGTACCTCCTCTTCAGCGGCCCACACAACACGTTGTGTAAATAAAAACTGAATACAATGATTTTCAAATCCTCTTCAACCTATATTCAGTTGAATACACCAGAAAGACAAGATATTTAATGTTCAAACTGATAGACTTTTTTGTTTTTGTGCAAATATTTGTTCATTTTGAAATGGATGCCTGCAACACGTTTCAAAAAAGTTTGGGACAGTGGTATGTTTATCACTGTGTTACATCACCTTTCCTTCTAACAACACTCAATAAGCGTTTGGGAACTGAGGACACTAATTGTTGAAGCTTTGTAGGTGGAATTCTTTCCCATTCTTGCTTGATGTACGACTTCAGTTGTTCAACAGTCCGGGGTCTCTGTTGTCGTATTTTGCGCAACATATTTTCAAACTATAGGAAAAGCTTAAGGAAAACACTTAATTTGTCAAGTCAGTAGCTTTAATTCAAGGGGTTATACAAATCGTATGTACAGTGGTCCCTCGTTATAACGCGGTTCACCTTTCGCGGCCTCGCAGTTTCGCAGATTTTTTCGTCCAATTTTGCATGCTTTTTTTTTTATACAGCGCATTGTGTTCTGTGTCCTTATCAAGCAGGCTGGTCGCGGCACCAGTCGGCATCACCGCGAAGGGACAGCACGTGCATTGTGTTCTGTGTGTGTCTGTTTACAAGAATCTTCTTGCCCAGAAGAAAAAAGAGCGCCAACAACTACCCATAACTGTATTCTTCACTCAGAAAAAGACACCTGCACTGAGGTGTCACTCAGCGGCGCCAGGACAAAAAGGCACGGTCAGATGAACTGAATTACTGGTGAGTCACTACAACCCCTGGCAATAATTATGGAATCTCCGGCCTCAGAGGATGTTCATTCAGTTGTTTAATTTTGTAGAAAAAAAAGCAGATCACAGACATGACACAAAACTAAAGTCATTTCAAATGGCAACTTTCTGGCTTTAAGAAACACTATAAGAAATCAGGAAAAAAAAATTGTGGCAGTCAGTAACGGTTACTTTTTTAGACCAAGCAGAGGGAAAAAAATATGTAATCACTCAATTCTGAGGAATAAATTATGGAATCACCCTGTAAATTTTCATCCCCAAAACTAACACCTGCATTAAATCAGATCTGCTCGTTAGTCTGCATCTAAAAAGGAGTGATCACACCTTGGAGAGCTGTTGCACCAAGTGGACTGACATGAATCATGGCTCCAACACGAGAGATGTCAATTGAAACAAAGGAGAGGATTATCAAACTCTTAAAAGAGGGTAAATCATCACGCAATGTTGCAAAAGATGTTGGTTGTTCACAGTCAGCTGTGTCTAAACTCTGGACCAAATACAAACAACATGGGAAGGTTGTTAAAGGCAAACATACTGGAAGACCAAGGAAGACGTCAAAGCGTCAAGACAGAAAACTTAAAGCAATATGTCTCAAAAATCGAAAATGCACAACAAAACAAATGAGGAACGAATGGGAGGAAACTGGAGTCAACGTCTGTGACTGAACTGTAAGAAACCGCCTAAAGGAAATGGGATTTACATACAGAAAAGCTAAACGAAAGCCATCATTAACACCTAAACAGAAAAAAAAACAAGGTTACAATGGGCTAAGGAAAAGCAGTCGTGGACTGTGGATGACTGGATGAAAGTCATATTCAGTGATGAATCTCAAATCTGCATTGGGCAAGGTGATGATGCTGGAACTTTTGTTTGGTGCCGTTCCAATGAGATTTATAAAGATGACTGCCTGAAAAGAACATGTAAATTTCCACAGTCATGGATGATATGGGGCTGCATGTCAGGTAAAGGCACTGGGGAGATGGCTGTCATTACATCATCAATAAATGCACAAGTTTATGTTGATATTTTGGACACTTTTCTTATCCCATCAATTGAAAGGATGTTTGGGGATGATGAAATCATTTTTCAAGATGATAATGCATCTTACCATAGAGCAAAAACTGTGAAAACATTCCTTGCAAAAAGACACATAGGGTCAATGTCATGGCCTGAAAATAGTCCGGGTCTTAATCCAATTGAAAATCTTTGGTGGAAGTTGAAGAAAATGGTCCATGACAAGGCTCCAACCTGCAAAGCTGATCTGGCAACAGCAATCAGAGAAAGTTGGAGCCAGATTGATGAAGAGTACTGTTTGTCACTCATTAAGTCCATGCCTCAGAGACTGCAAGCTGTTATAAAAGCAACAAAATACTAGCGATGTGTTGGAGCGTTCTTTTGTTTTTCATGATTCCATCATTTTTTCCTCAGAATTGTGTGATTCCATATTTTTTTCCCTCTGCTTGGTCTAAAAAAGTAACCGTTACTGACTGCCACAATTATTTTTCCTGATTTCTTATAGTGTTTCTTAAAGCAAGAAAGTTGCCATTTGAAATGACTTTAGTTTTGTGTCATGTCTGTGATCTGCTTTTTTTCTACAAAATTAAACAACTGAATGAACATCCTCCGAGGCCGGTGATTCCATAATTTTTGCCAGGGGTTGTATTAATAATTTCTTATGTGTCCAACCTCATAGGTTGATCATTAAAATTAAATTAATTAGTTCTAAAAGCCATCATAATTATTTTTAGGAAAACGTTCTATTTTTATTTCTCAAACAAATGTTTGGGCCTGAAAACAGGTTTTGATCTTTGGTTTCATTCTATAATACTGTACTTATTTTTTATACTAAGGTTTGAACTTTGAGAGTGTTTACACAGGAGGGAAAAATGAGAAAATGTTAATGCCTGTTAGAGAAAAGTGTATAAAGTGTGTAGTGAGGGGTTTTACAGCCTAAAAACATCTATCATAATTCTAAAAAATAACGCTGACTACTTTGCAGATTTCGCCTATTGCGGGTTATTTTTAGAACGGAACTCCGGCGATAAACGAGGGACCACTGTACTATGCGTTAAATCTCTTGAGTGGACCTTTCTCAAAGACTGAGCAACCATGCAAAAAGGAGGTGAGGGAAGCCATCAACACACCCAAAAAATTCATAAAGGACTTACAGGCTTTTGTATGTGTGATTGGAGTAATTGTGCAAAATGCAACTGTGGTCTGTTGCATCACCAGATGTAGAGCTTCATGGCGTCGGTGCAGAGGAGAAGGATTTTCTTTAAAAGACATAAAATTCTTGTATGAAAATCCGTCTCTGCTCCAGCTCTCTGCTTCCCAGACCATAATTTTTACATAGCACCAAAACAGCATCCACCTCAGCTACTACTGGCTGTCATGATTCATAATGTTCTCACCTTGGCTCTCCACTGAACACCACCATAGCATATTTATGTTTCAGGAACCTGCTAGAATATGGTGGAACAGGCTCCTCTTTGGCACTATCCTTGATAAATTCTTGATTAAAATAGTTGATTTTTTTTTCTGCCATCAATTGAAATATTCATGAAATAATGCTTTCAGATCTAGTTTTCTATTTAAATAAGCAAATCAAGAAAACAAAAAAGAATGAATACTGGCTCCAAAACTGACTAAGAACTAAGCACAGGCGGAATGTGAGGTTACTGCCTGTCAGGACGACTCCAATGAAGGTGATGGACACCTTGCCGAAATCCAACAAGGCCCATACTTACCCTAACTGTCACCCCCATCACCAACCAATTTCAGTTGCAGTTTGCCAGAAGGCAGATGGGAAACAGAAGCCTAAGCTTGAGTGATACGTTTTCCTGTTTTATAGTCCTTCTTTGCTCTACTCCAACATGAAGCTGTGAGTGGGGATGTTGCACCGTTCTCAGTTTCTCCACTGACAACAACCACAGAAAGGCTTCTGTGGTTGTTGTCAGTGGAGAAACTGGGAATGTCATGGGTAGCTTGGTGGCTTCCCTCACTGGTCTCTGTCCATCATAGTCACTCAGTTTTTGAGAACTGCATACTTGACACAGACCATACACTGCCATGTTCTTTGTATTTCTTAATGACTGATGTAAAAGAAGACCAAGACATAGTCAGCATCTTGGAAATGTTCCTTACATCCTTATAGTTAGAATAAATGCTCCCATCCCAACTTTTTTTAATGTGTTGCAGGCCTTCAATGCAAGAATGGGTGCATGCTCACTTGGCCACTTTATTAGGTACACCTTGTTGGTACAGAGTTGGAACCCCTTTGGCCTTCAGAACTGCCTTAATTCTTCATGGCCTAGATTCAACAAGGTGTTGGAAACATTCCTCAGATATCTTGGTCCATACTGACATGATTGCATCATGCAGTCATCCTTTAACCAGTCCGCCCATTCTCCTCTGACATCAACAGGGCATTTTCCTCCACACAATTGCCACTCACTGGATATCTTCTCTTTTTTTGGATGATCACTGTAAACCTTGTAGATGGTTGTGCCTAAAAAGCCCAGTAGATCAGCAGTTTCTAAATACTCAGACCAGCCGTCCGGCACCAACAACCATGATGCATTCAAAAACACTTAAATCTCCTTTCTTCCCCATTCTGACACTCGGTTTGAACTTCAACAAGTCATCTTCACCGCATCTATATGCGTAAATACACCTAATAAAGTGGCAGGTGAGTATATATTAACTAATGAAGTGAAGGGGACAATGCAAAACATGAAATATCTTGGGTTCATACTGTCTGCAGTGAAACAGACATCAAAGTACCAGTAAACATTAGGATCACTTCAGTTTTTTTAAGAGCTCTTGAAACAGGCTGTGCTTAATTAAGCATAAGACCTCCAGAATACCCTTTAAAATTTTGTTCTACATGTGAACAAAATACCCTTTAAACTCTGTGTTGACGGGTGAAAACACCCTTTAAAAATCTGTCCAGTGTGTAAAAGCCACCAGTAATCCTCCCTGATTCCATTTATATCATGGCTGTTATCACGGGGGTATAATTGGCCTAACTGGTATAATTCATCATGTGCACAGCGTGTTGTGTTGACCCCAACAAAATGTTTGCGGTTACATTTTTTTCAACAGTGATGTTAAATTTCTCTATAGCAAACTGCAGTACAGTATTGAGAATGGAGCACACAACAGCTCAGCGGGACATTTTTTTCCCCTGAGTAGAAGGAAACATTCAGTGCTCTGGTCATAATGTCAAAAAAAAAAAAAAAAAGAAAAGCGAAGCACATCGCACAGTTTCTCAAGAAAGCTGGCTGTAAAAGTCATGATTTAATCCTTATATTTAAAATAAATGGATGTATATTAACAAATTACATGAAGATGATCACACAAAACATGGAATATCTTGGATTCATCAAGTCTGCAATGAAAAAGAAGTAAAAGTACATTTATTTTTATATATATATTTATCTTATTTTCTATATTGGCCCAACTTTTTGTGGTTTGGGGTTATATTGTGAATTTGCGTGCGCACACACACACACACACACACACACACACACACACACACACACACACACACACACACACACACACACACACACAGAGTGAACTGAAAACACCCAGAACGAAGAATCAAAAAAGACAAAGAGGAATCACACACATTTTCAAACACAACATGAGTGTCACAAAAGCAGATGTGGAGACACGTTGGGACAGACGTAAAATCAAACTCTGAAAGATTATCCAATGATATTATGATGTTATTTTTTTTAAATGATGCAGTGGCAAAACAAACAGCAGAGCACCTTGTCTCCATCAAGGTGGTATTGTTCTGAGAGCTGCATGCTAAAAGGATGCTGTCTGTTGCTAAGATACTAAAGTGTCCTTACCAGCGTGCTCCTCCCGCTCCGCTCCTGTGATGTCACACCAGCAGTGGCGATACAGTTAAAATATGATATTTTCATACATTTACCGTCAGCAGTTCACTGACTGATTCTATCGCTGTTCATGCGGAACACTCACACAACAACCTGATCTCATGCCAGTTTGAAATGACCCGGGCATTGTGGCCCAGGAAAGGAAAGTCTGGGGTGCCCTGCTGGTGCTGTTGCCCCTGCAACCCGATCCCGGATAAGCGGTTGAAGATGAGTGATGAGTGGTAGAGTTAAAAATAGTGAACTAAACTTGACCAAAATGTGATGCATTTTGTGATGGTATCACGAAAAAAGCATGAGACTAGGATACACACAACCGTGTCATTTACCTCTGAGAGTATTACCACTTTTTGAAAATGCCAGTTTGTTAAACAAATCATGAAAATTTCATGTTTGGCAGTATAATTCAGTCGGTGAGTTTTTACAGAGGTAAAACTCGTGCATCATGACCAAAGCAGTGTAGGAACAAAATACTAGCAACCTATAGTTGAATGCAAAAGTTTGGGCACCCTGATAATTTTCTTGATTTTCCTTTATAAATCATTGGTTGTCTGCATCAGAAATTTCAATTAAATATACAATATAACAGATGAACGCCCTGACATTTGTGAAATGAAGTTTATAGGATTAACAAAGTGTGCAAAAAGTCTTTAAACAAAATTAGGTAGGTGCATAAATTTGGGCACCCCAACAGAATAAATACATCAATATTTAGTAGATCCTCCTTTCGGTTTCTGTATTCTGGCAAAATAATTTCCTTCTGGATAAATAAAGTTGATCTTATCTTATTCTTGTGAAAAGTTTGCAGCAAATGTATGAAAAATTGTTGCACAAAAAAAATTGTACATTATGCATATGTATTTTTTGTATATATCGCTTGTGTTCACCACGAGGCAGTGATGACATCACCGACACCAAGATAACGAATCATCTGAGGGAACAGAAAAGATGCTAAGTATTCTTTTACATATTAAAATTGTTATTCTACCACTAAACCTAACCCTATACTTTAAAGTAAAGTTAAAAAAAATGTTAAAGTAGCCACTGGAGTTATCCACTAGTCCAAACGCAGTTTCAACATAAACAGACAAACTTTACTGCAAAAGAACATCATAGATCAATAACACTGATTTAACATGAGGTTAACATTTGGTTAGGACATTAGGACATTAGGTTAACACAGCTGTAGGTGTCAGTCCACTCCCTCACATCATCAAGCTGCAGTTTGTACCAGCGGAAAATAGTAATCCTACATTATATAAATACTCTGTAATACTCTGTAAGTCCTGCACTGAAAATGTTTTATAACAGTCCATTTTTGACTTTGTTTTAGGAGCTCGTGAAACTGTACAGACTGTGCTTACTGAAGCATAAGACCCTCAGAATTACCCTTTAAAAATCTGTCCAGTGTATAAAGGCCAACGGTGATTTTTGTCCCTGATGTCAATTAACGTATATCATGGCTGATACCGCGGTGGTATAATTTGCCTAATTAGTGTAATTCTTCATGTTCACTGCCTGTTGTGTTGACCCCAACAAAATGTCTGTTGTTACATTTCCACCATTTCAATGGCAAACTGTAGAATGGAGAGGCCAACTCCTAAGAAGAGAACGCTAAAGCTCAGTGCATTACACAGTTTGTCTTTGTGACATCAAGGAGGCGACATCTAGAATGTAGAATCTAAAAGAACATTTAAAATCTAAACACCAAAAAAAAAAAAAAATCAAGGATCCTTGAAATGCCCATGTGTGACTTCAGCACCTGCACTGTCCTGGATGAGGTTCTCAGTTAATTACCCTTCATTAGCACAGGGTATTGCAATCACGCATGTCAACCTCTGCACAAAGTAACTCAAAAATGAGTGAGGAGATTTTAACCAAACTTGGTAGGAATATTACTTGGGTGATTGTCTCCAGATGATAACATTTTGGAGCAGAGATCTAAGATCAAGGTCAAGGTTGTCAAACATATAGTCAGAAAAAACTTTCCAGGAAGTCTCCACAATCAGTAGGATTACAGGACAAAAAAATGTAAATTTTATATCAATCCATAAATCATCTGTAATCAAATATTATGAAATTATGTTGTTAAATTAAATTATGATAAGGTCACATAGCCATCATGAAATTATGTCATAATTGTCTGAAAAATATATTTTTCAGGATACCACCATCACCAATAGGGCTGGAGAGGCCAGTGCCTTGAAATGATGTACTGTAGTCCAGAATCCAAATGTATGTGCACACGTAGAATGTGCATTGTCTTCTGATGCCTTTCATTGTAGTTTACTGTGTGTGTGTGTTTACAATATGCCACCTATGTTGCC